>NC_092180.1:23083556-23387723 GCF_043641665.1 Enoplosus armatus | reverse complement strand
GCACATGACACGTGTAAGTACACAAGAACTTCCATGTTTGCACACAAGCTCATGCACGCGTGCACACACACACACACTAACTCAAAGAAAAAAGAAAGCCCACACACATTTGCTGTCAAAGTCAGGTAGAAAGAGTTCAAAGGTGTGACGGAGTGTGATTGCTGGTGAGACTAAGACGTGAGAGGTGGACGGATAGAGAAAGGATGACAGTAAGAAAGACAGACAAAGAAGAAGAGGGAGAAAGAGCGACTCGGGTGAGTCGGTCAGATGCCGTCACTCACCTCCATCCTCACCTGGTAACTTTTCTGTCACCTCATGCCATCACCTTGTCACCCCACGTCCGTGCCACCCTGTCACCTATCCCCTTAGCAACTGAGCCTGTCAGCTCGTTGTCATGCGACCAGGTTCACCCCTGACCTTTTGTTTCTTTCATACACGCCACAGAGAAAAGAGTTGAGGCACAGGAGGGAGGGCAGTTGTGTCCGGACATGCCTATCACCCTAGATCACAGGCCCCCGACATAAATGCTACAGGGCCCATAGATTTATGAGGGTGTGTAATATTGTGGGTGCTCTACCCCCCTTTACTCCTGTTACTAACACAGGGGTAGGATGTCTAGTCAGGTCACACACACACACACAAGCACACACACATGCAAATGCCATTAAAATTGAAATCAGAGGCCTCTTTCTCTGAAAGGAAGAACTGTTGCTTTTGTAAGTGTGTGTATGTGCTTTAACGTGTATATTGTTTATGTTTTACAAGCGGAGTAAGTCATTACATGACTAAATGTGACTCACATTTGCGTCAGAAAAAACGAAAAAGGTTTAGTGGCTGGTGCTGATGGCAATTTAGGTGAAAAAAAGGGAAAAGAAATGAAAGACCACATCCTGAATATGAGAACCCTGAACATCATAGCTGGGATATGTCAATGTTACCTAGGACTTTTAGTTATGTAAACAGCCTCCACTGTTGACTGTCGGTTTTTGTGGTCCGTGTAAATTCTGTGTTCTTATGATATTTAACGCATGGGGGACCTCAGTAGCCCAGAGGTTAGAAAAGAGTGCAAATTACTGGAAAATTGCCTGTTCAAATACTGTTGAGGTGCTATTGAACAAGGAACTAAACCCCAAACCGCTCCAGTGCGGCTCTGTGGTCAACAGTAGAGGTCTATGGTTGAACTGGGCAGTTTCATATGTGAGAATGGATGCAACTGTGAAGCAGAGCGCTGCTGAAAAGTATTCTGTATTTACATGTACAGGGATAAAGACTATGGAGTCAAAATTTGTCTTCATATTAAATAATATTGACTCTGCACTTAAGGACTAAAAGGGGGATGGTCATGTGCGTTTTCTATTCACTGAGTGGTAGTCTGACATTTCTGGGAAACACCCCAAATTTATATTGTTGCGTTCCCTTGTAGAATTAATGAAAAAAAGGAACCATCTAGTCACAAATAATGGTCCTGTGAGCACAGCGGATCACTTTACATTACGCAAAGGACAACAATCCTGTCTCTGTTTCAGGGATTTATGTTTTGTCCGTCACACGAAATGTTACCTCTATGTCGTTCCCTTCTTCACTTTCTTCAGAATGATAACAAAAGTTAAAAAAAAAATGTAACATAAAGTTAGCCTATATCATAATTCAAGTTATGTTATGTTGTCAGACTTCAAATGTATGCATTGGTGGCTATTAAGGTTATTATTCCATAATTATAGTAATGTTTAAATTAGATTACCTTAAATTCTTTATGCTTTGCCTTTTTAGTTATTTTATATACTACATGTTGAGATATGAGGGGGAAGGTGAAATTGAAATATTAGATTCAACCTGCTCCACACCCGACTAATTTCTGTGTAGTCCCTTATTCATCAATTTTAAAACCAGGATTGTTCCAAAGATCTTCGAAAGCAGACGGGCTAATGAAGAAGAGGGACAACTGAGGGCTCTGACGGAGAGGAGCCAGTGCATTTAGTCAGCAACACAGAACATTTTGCCATGAGGGGCTGCGAGCCAAGGAATGCATCATGAAAACAGAGCGCAGCAAGCCACACATGTCCAATCAGACGCCACGGAACATTACCCATAATCCTCTCGACAAATACATGCATCTGGTACCATAACAACGCTCGACTAACACTTAGGAAGGGAGAGTGTGGGACGCATCCGTAGCAACACACCATAATTACAAAGAGAGCCAGGGCTGACTAAGTTTAGAAGACCCAGTAAGCACCCCCCCCCCTCCCCTCTTCACATGCTCCCACACTGATATTTAACAAAACATTAATCTTCTTGCCAGTGGCTCCAAAGAATACTGGTGATGTAGCTTCGTCGCAGAGGCTGGGGTAATAGTAATTCCATTGTTCTGCCCCTTTATTTATGCCTTGGCTCTACCAGGCAGATGAGGTAAGTCTCTTTTTTCATGTTATTATTCAGAAGTGGTGATACATAAAGCCAGATTACACAAATGTCTCTCTGTTTCACAGCGCCGCCACCTCACACCTCCCTCGCCAACGCTTAATGCGACCCCCCCTCCCCCATCCCTCCACTGGCTTTCAATAGCACATTTCCCCTTTCTCCCCCTCTTTTCTAAATCACCCTCAACATTTGCATGTGAATTGCTTGTATATCTTCTTTTATATGATGCACCGACAACACTGGCTTTCGAAAGAGAGAGAGGAGGGGAACTGCCACAACTACACCCCCTCCTCCACCCCCCCATCATCTCCAACACACACACACACACACACACATCCCCAACTCCCACCAAAAAAACAAGATGTTACTCTAACTCCCCTCCCAGGATTGGCATAGCAGCAGTTTCATTAAAAAAAGCAGGGGAACAGTGCAGGTTTTATGATATGGAGACAAGTTCTTTTGTGCTCTCCAGAGACAACCCCTCTGTCTCTCGATGTTACTGGGGCGATAATCCTGCTGGAATTTCTCCTAAGCACTTTTACTGACATTTTCAATTATCACCATGCCAGGGCCTGGTAAATGGCATTTAAGGGGCCCCGTCATCTCCATGTTGAATCATATTTGTGAATCAGACAGCGTCAGATTTGGACTCTGTTCTGTTTGCCCGAGGTCAGTATGGACGGTCAGAGAAGCTCCAGTGAGCCAGGAGTCTGAGATAAGATGAAGTCAGTGGGTGACCAGGTTCACAGAGGGACCACGTAAGCCATCATGTACTTGCACAGATGCATTTACACATGCACACAAACTGAGGAGCAAACACAGACACAAACACACACACACACACTGGCAGAACCATGCCTGCCTTGTAATTTACGACGTCAGCAAGGCCCGTCCCTTTTTCAAATAGAGCACATGGTCCAGACCCAGAAAACCAAACAGACAGACTGACCTCCACGGTGCACAGTGCACGGGGTCAGACTTGTTTTCTCTTCACCTCTGACTAGATCCATTTACACAGACTCCAAAAAGCACTCCACGTCTTTGGCTCGGGTTACATACTTACGTCCCTGTAATAATTCAGACATGTATTGCAAAGAGATTTTTCTCTCTCTCTCTCTCTCCCCCGCGTTCTGTTTCAGTGAGCTCTGCTTTGTTTCAAACATGGATCAACTTCAAAGCAGTGAAACTGACAGATTGATAGTGGAGGACAAATGCTATTTCATAAGAGATTGAGTTTCGGATCCGATCAGTCAGACGCCTTTTTTGTTGCAGTTAGAAGATGTAATGGCACCAAATAAGTCCATTTCAACCATGGAGACCTTTTTTAGAGACCTTGGTGCTTTATTAAAAGGGCAAACAGACAGCACAGTGTGGAATAGAGGTAGGAGATACAACTCATAAGGCTGCTACACTGGAGCTGGCACTGTGTTTGTTTCGTCTACGATCACAGAGCATGTCTCTTCTGTAAGTGAGGACATGTTTTAGTGTGTCAATCCCGTGTTGTGCAATCGTCTTTAAACATGAGAGGCGCCAATTAACCAGGTCAAATTTCTTGTGTACCCAGTGTACTCAGCCCTGTTGTGATCCCGATGACACGACAAACACATGGCATGCTTGATATATCCCGTGGAACCGCAGACAATCCGAGAACAGCTGTTTGCATGCCTCCGTGCCCCCTCTCCTCTCCGCCAGGCTGACATCATTCCTAGCATCCCCTCCTTCCTGTCTCTCTTTTGGATGGGCTCTGTTATGACAAGTTTAATTGAGGGTTGTCAAGCCATAACATTTCTGTAAATATTAGACTTGCCAAGAGCGTCAATAAGAGGAAATGGCCTTACTGTATGTTCTCTCAGAAGCACAATGTGTGCCTTTGTAAGTGGATCGCCAAGAGGCATTTTGATACCCCACTTTTGTCTCAGTGAGCTTGCATAAAATCTAATCTAATTCTCATTATGGAACTATATCCACATAACACAGACATCCTCTGAAGCAGTATTACAGCTGAATTCACACTTAGAGTATTCACTTGGAATAAACTAGAATATACATATAATATAGTATTATAGATAATAGAGTACTTTCTTAGCAGTTGGAAAGATGTGGCACTACGACAGCATTATCCAAAGTCCCCCGTTATCCTGAATTAAACACCCAACAGTGTTTGTCAAAACAAGTCTATTGATTCATGTATGTGATTAATAATCTTAAAGAAAGTGTGGGGGAAAAGTCCCTGGTGTGATGATGAGGTTTCAATTGTTTTAGTAATTTCCTACATCAAAATTAAATGATTGATTTTTTTTTACAGTGTGGTCATAGAAAAGTAGCAAAGCTGACATCATTTCTTATGTCTGTGTATACAAAAGCCTCCTCATTGATCAAGACGATGACAACCTCGGCTATGAATGTTCATGTGTTGTTCTAATCCTTTTCACTGTGTTTAAAGAGCACCTGGTCCAACGCACACTGGAGGTTATTTTGGGTGTCAGGGGGTGGTGATGGTGAGGTATGGGGATGTAGAGAGGAAAACTACCCCTTGAGTCATTTGCGAGAGCCTGCATGATTTACACGGGTGTATGTGTGTGTGTGTTTGTGTGAGCCTTCCATTGTGTTTTTGGAGAGTGTGTTCCAGTAAATGACATGGAGCCTTACTCACCTGGGGGGAGGGGGGGTGAGTCAGTGTGCATCATCAGTCACGGCTAGCCAGGCAGGGGCACTGCGCTAATTCTGATGTGGAATTTCTGTTGGAAAATGAAGTGGCACATTTGAGGTTGAAATAAAAGTGTGCCGTTTCTGCCGTGAGGTGCAAATAAAGTTTTTTTTTTTTTTTTTTTTTTTTTTTTCAGCTTTCCTGACAAATGCAATAGTGGGTGTGAGGTTAGAGAGGCAGGTTTGGGTTGGCTTACGTTACATTCTTAAACTGTTTGTTAAGCATGTAACAGTAAAGTATTTTCTAGATCCAGAGTTGTGGACTGTTATTCAGACAGAAATAGCAAGACGTCTTATTGGATATTGGAAATTGTGTATGGCATTTTTCACTATGTAATGACATTTTTCAGACCCGACGATTAATCGAGCAATGAATTGGCATATTAATCGATAATGTCAATCCTTAAAAATGTTTGATCGTGACAGTATATGTAATGTAGCATAAACAGAACTGCATGCAACTCTGCTATCTGTTTAGCAGTATAAACTGTCCTTTACAATGAAATGAGCCCATCCCCCTGCAGAGCTTAAGACTTTGCAGAGGAGCAAGAAGAACAACGAAAGCTCACACAAAGCTTCAAAATAAAGTTCCGTTTTTGGAGACTTTCCCTGTTTTTCCTGTTTCTTTGTACCCAGAGGCAGACAAGTTCACAGATCTAGAGTCTCTTCAAGCAATTTGAAGGCATATTAAACAGTGAGCTTTGCTTAGCTCAGTTCCTGGATGTGTTTGTGAGCAAGTAGCAGCTTAGCTAATACTTTGTACACACACATTCTTTGCCACAATTACATAAATTACATATTACATAAATAGACTTTATCATTGGAACCTCTTTTTCTTCTGACATATGAATATTTGTATTCATCCACCTAGGCTGCGGTCACACGTGAATGGCGATGTAAATATTCAGTTATGTGGAGCATATAATAGTGTAGTTAAATCAGCAATCATTCTCTGGAGAAGATGCACTCCGCTCAAGTAAGCAGTGTGCTTATATGCTTACTGTTTAAAACAGATTAAGGGACTAATCCGACTATGGAAAATGTCATGCAAACATCTACTTTAAAAGAAAGCAGTTATCATAACTGGTGCAAATGTAACTTGATTAACATACCTAAATTTACTCACTAGCGATGGTGGAAAATTTCATTTTCTGGACAGAAGCATCACTTTATCTGTCCATCATGTCCTCACTTTAGGTTTTTTTCACCCACTGTAGTTTTTTATGTTCTCTAAATTTTATGATGGAATCTGAAACCTGTTTCCCCTCAAAAGCCTGTTTTCACACCCAAACACAAAGCTTAGTTGTTTACACTACATCAATGTTATGCGTGTTGGTAACACTGAAGTAGATATTTCAGCATCTTCAGTAAATAGATCCATCATAATAATACCTTTTTCCTCCCCGATATTTATGGAGTCAAAGTCCCACACACACTTCTCCAATAATTTTGTCAAAATATCATAAGAGGTCTGGTGTTGTTACTCATCAAACAGATTGATATAAAATACAGAATTGTATCCACATATTATAGACATATTTATAGATGAATTCACACTGGGATTAGAGTATTCATTTGGAATAAAATAATACTGTGTTGGTATTTGGAAAGATGTGCCACTACTATCCAAGTGTTTCCGAGAGTTATCCAAGATCAATTAAGCATGTCAGACAAAAAAAGAAATTTTAGTATTTATAAAATTGAACTTATTTAGTGTTTAAAGTAATTTCATAATGCTCTACGTTACAACTGAGAAAATAATCAGATGGATTAATTTCCTCGCTCTCTCCCCCCCTTGCTTGTCAGCAGTACAGGCCAACAGGGGCAGCTAAAGAGCCCTCCTTAACGAGAGTCTGCTGGAGACATAACTCAGCACTCCTGGCCCAATAACCGATGAAATATGAAAATTGACAGCGCCGTCAGGGCGGCCATGCCACATGTTTACGAGTGGCTGTCTTAACTGGCCGCCTCTGTGCTCCATAAGTCATACGCAGAGTGCTCATCATAGTGCAGGGATTTATGGGGCCTGAGTCTGCATATGACCCCCCCCAGCTGCCTTGCTCCCACAGAGCAGGAATCATTATCTAGACCCAGCCACTATAAGCTTCATAGACTTACTCAAAGCAAGTTGGCTCTGAGGTCCTCCTGTGAACACAGCCTGATGCTCATGTGTGTATAACAGAGCCACACATCAACTGCCAATGACGATGAGAGAATATTATAATAATAATAAAATAATCATTATAATAACAAGTGCATTGTCAGTAGGAATTGAAAACATTTTAACAAGAACATATTTATTGAAAAATAAAATATGTCCAGTGTCTACATTTTCTGTCAGTTGTGGCTTTAAAAGATGTAAGTCTAGAATTCATTTTTTTTTTTCCTGAGTTTAACCTGTAGAGCTAATATCCTTAATTACAATTAAAAAATGGTTGATTTGGCAACACCTGTGGCAGTTTTTAACAGTTTTTTTATTATAACTTGTTAGCATATCATAACCCAAAATACAGGTAAACCGATTCGATTTGGTGACCATTATAAATGTAAACAAACTTGCAATACTTGCAATAACATGTACAACTTCTTCTAACTGTGGCCCAGTGTTAGTCTTTGTAACAAAATCTAAAACAATAATAAATCTGTCTTGCCTCTGTTGTATTCCCCTTGTGTTCCAGTCTGGTCCAGCATGCTTTGTTTGCATTTTTGCACTGAGAATGTGTGGCATTGACAGAGAGCTGGTCAAGGGAAGTGCTGAAGGCAAAGAGCCAGCAGGGACAACAGCTTTTACAACAGGGAGGCTGAGGATGAACACTGTATGCTGCTGGTCATGCTGCCTCTGGGCTGAGACCTGGGGCAGCATGACCTGGATCTGAAACAGAGCTCTCACCAAAGCTTGGACTCCTCATCCACAACAAGACAGGAAGGACTTGCTGGCTTGTTTACTGGGGAGGAGTTTATTGAATACTGGTGAGAAATGTAAAATCAAAATACAGAGTGACTTTTTGCAGTTATTCCACTGGACACAGTGAAATGGAGGATGCTTGGAAATGAATGGGATTTTGAACAGCGGAGCGCCTCCAGCTCAGCTAGAGCCTTGTTCCGCTGCCACTGAGACTGACAGCCATGCAAATCATAACAGAAATGACAGACCAGACTACCCCACCACCCACCCAGGCAGTCATTCCGGCCGGCCTGCCAGCCACTCAGCCTGCCAGCCCGACAGACAACAAGCTACCCCACCCGAGGTTCCACCCCTGAGCCTGCACAGACAGACTGGGACAAATTGGGACAACCCCCCCTCCATTACCACCCACTCTTCCTCTCCATTGCGCGCTGCTGCAGCTCTGCTCAGGGGGCTAATTCCACGTTCAGATCACCATTTGTACTTATTATACTGACATAATTAATCCCCTGTTGTGATCAGCGGGGGCATGAGGGCCTCTCCGCTCCACTGGCCTACCCCTGCCATGACATAACCCCCCCCCCCGTTTCTCATACAAATCTGCTAGTCACTCCCTCCCATGTCCATCTTGTCTGGTTGGAGAGGTCTTCTGTCTATCTCTCTATAATCTCCACTGTATCTGTCTGTGTTATTGTTTGTCCTGTTGTGGCTATAGCCATTCTAGTAGTGGACTGACAGGCCGACAAGTCTGCCAAGCAGTCACACCAGTTCATGTTTGCATACTCACTGAGGAAACTGGGGCAAAGGGCTTGTATCAGGGTTGCAGACTAAAATGGACACATTTGTTAAAACTCAAATGTGAGTTACAATAAAGTTAAAAAAATTCTGACCGATCTTTGTCCTGTCTGTAGTGAATGACATCATTCCTCTATTAACATTCAAACACCTACACTGAGCTGGTCACCTGCAGCTCACTGCATCAGGCGCTGTGCAAACAATACCAGGGATATGGGTTTGATTTCTACTGCCTGTTCCTATGGTTAATAGCGGCCAAGAGGCAAACAGGATTAATGCTAAAGTCAACGTTAAGGACAGAAGGGCAGGGGAGGGAAGGGAAGAGGACAATGAGGGAGGAGGGGAAGGGTTCTCATCAAAAAACACCAGCTGGATTAATAAATCCAACCAGTGGCTGTGTCTACATCTTAGTGGTGGGCAGATTAAAACAGAACCGTCTCAAGTTGTGAAACATATGTCAGCAAGGCTGAGCAAACACTGTCAGAATAATAACTGAGGAGATGAGTGCTGCTGTTGGCCCCAAACGGCCGCTCAGCGACAGGCTGGACTCGCACTCCAACTGCTGCTTCCTAGAAATCAAAGACCCCATTGCTGAACTTTGATTCCTCGCAGAAGGGATCCATGTATGTGTATTTGCGAGGTCAAAGCTCCGAAAAAACACCATCGGGACCTTTTTTTGTGTAGTTTTTCTTTGAATAATGTTCAAATATACAATTCTGGGAAATTATTTCCGTTTCCAATATCATGCAAGCTGAATAAATACATGGGATGTAAAAACAAAATAACTCACTGAATTGATCATATTTTTCGAAGGCAAAAATACTGCCAAACACAAGGCTGAGCAGAGTTGTAAAGTATTATCATTTATTTCATATTTCAATAAATTACTTTAGTCTATAATACTGTATATGAGTTCTGCCTTCATCCTCATAGATAGGGCTTCGTGGAGACAATTCTGGAGACTAACCAATCCAAGATCACATTACAATTATATTTTAAGTACCGTTTTCAATCGCAACTTTGTGAAAGTGTAACAACAGCATTAAAGGATGCCAGGGTACCCAGAACACCTGCTAGCTCTGGGAAGCTCTGTGTTATTCTGGCCAGAGAAGAGAATGTACAGTCAACAGGTCTGCATGTACCGCTGGAGGAATTCCTTACAAATACTGAGAAAAAACATGAAAGGGAGAAAGTTTAGCCTCATTGTGAATTCTGTCAAATTTGAAGGCAAAAACGTATTGCAGATGGTCAACTGTAACATAATGCACCAGTGAGAGAGTAACAACATACTTTTGTGCATGTGGCTCTGTATGTATTTACGTTGCACCCAAGATTAAAAAAAAAAAAAAAAAATCAGTTTATCAATCAGTTTTTTCTCAATCTGCTGTTTGATACCATCAATGTCAAATTCCTGGAACATTTTACTCACAACACCCCTTACCCCCCGTCATCCCCACACCCCCTCCCCCTCTCTTCCCTCCCATCAAACCCGCCACTCCTCATCTTTACATAAAAGTTCAGGCTGCATATTAAAAGGAGCTAAAATATTCACACTGTCAAAGGTGGTCAAAGGCTTCTGCGTTCACACAGGAGCTGACAAAGAGGAGGCACCCAGCGCTTGGCCAAAAGAGAACTGTTGAAATAAATCAGCACATACAAAGACACAGAGAGATAATGGGGCTGGAGCTGGGCCTGATCCAGAAACAGAAACACACTGCGCACCAGAACACACAGACACATACACACACAGAGCGCCTGGCTGGGAACAAAGTCTGCACATTGATTAATATTTATTTTTGGTGCACACATTGTTCAGGACATACAGTATCAGAAGACGGAAAAACATCATACCTCCCCCTTGTGTGCAACCTTGCAGTGAATCCCATGCCAGAAATCAAACAAATAACAAAAAAGGAAGAAAAAAGAAAATCAACAGATGGTTTCACATGGGGGAGTGCAAGAGAGGAACCGGGCATCTCAGAAACATCTGCTGAAGCCCTGTGCAAGGTGGTAGTGTGTATTAACGTGTGAGATCTGTGCAACTGTGTGGTGAATGCTGGATTATGTTCTGTTATTGACTTAAAAATAAAGCATTTCAGTGTCTGTAAACTGTGTGTGTGTTGAACAGATAGAACACTATTTCATTAAGTTAGTAGAAGTCGTAGGGACCCTGCAATTACAATGAAATACCAAACGTCTGAGAGAGAGAGACTTTAACGAACATACACATTCCAGTTTTCTTCTTTAGGGATCATTTTTGGGGAAAGAAAAATGGATCTGGGTTTTGTCTCTTGTAGCAGGAGTCCACATTATCAGAAAGCTGGCCACAACTGTCGTAAAACTTTATGGCAGCGATACATTTTACAAAACACATTTGTCAATAAA
This sequence comes from Enoplosus armatus, assembly GCF_043641665.1. Lineage (NCBI taxonomy): Eukaryota > Metazoa > Chordata > Actinopteri > Centrarchiformes > Enoplosidae > Enoplosus > Enoplosus armatus. The sequence continues at coordinate 23,376,511 of NC_092180.1, read as the reverse complement.
TTAACACATGTATTTGTCTGTCCTTTGTTCTCATATGTACAGAAAATTCTCCCAAAAAAACAACAATAAAATGACAATTATCATGTGGGGGATGAGTTTCGTGGCTACTTCAACGTACATATTCTGCACTTGCAACATGTTATTTAGGATCTATAGGGGCTGTTGTTGATGAAAACATGTGGCACATACATCTGGGAGAGAAGTGATAGTAAACCAAATAAAATGGCATTACAGCTTTTGCCCATCACTAAGCCCTTCAGTCTAAAAGCCCACACCTAGCAGCTCTACAGAGCAAATCACGTATGCCTTGCTCAAGGATCATAGTTAGTAGAACAAAGTGCAGGGATTGAAACATGGCAACCGTTCAATCATAACATGAAGTATATAAAAGAAATGTAAAACCTATTCTGAAAATCCAGTGGGCCTTTAGCTTTATATCAGTGGCTTTTCAACTCACTGGGGAACTCACAAACTGGGGCTCCACGTTTACGCAGCTTTTTATTTGCCCCTGTATCAACATAGAGAGGAAACAGAGGCCTCCCTGAACTAATTTCACTCATGAACACTCAGTCATTTGTTGAGCGCCACACAGCAGGCCCTGCTGTCTGAGGCCCAAGGATTAGGGCTCAATATTTGTAAACCTCAGTTGGCTTTAGTGCGGAAATGGAGAGTGGAGGAAAAATGGGAAGCCTTGGCAAACCAAAGTGTGAAAAACTATCAAATTGTCAGCCATGACAGAAACAGTTACACACACTGGCTTCTGGCTGACACAGAAACAATACACTGTTAAATCTATGAAACACTATGGCCTTGTTTGTATGAATGTGGGTGGCTGTGAGTTTATAGGTTTTTGGTTTTTGTGTGCAACGGAAAGCAAATATATGCACTTGATACATTTATGTGCCATTTATGATACAACAAACTCTCCCCAGCAACAGATGCTCCAATCCACCGTGATTACTTCATTACTTTGATGATATAGTATGCCTCTTGTCTGTTTGTAATAATTTGCTCTACCATTAGAGGCCTTTACATGAAGGCCAAGTCCCTTAACTTGTCCCCTCACCTTTAACCTCTTCCTCAGTGGAATATTCTCCCACAATGCACATTATCAGCCTCACAACAGGCCCATAAAATACTAAAAGTCCCAGGACCTTATTTCCAGCTGTGACACACAACACAGACCTACTTAAGTCCTCTACTTTGACCTTTGTTTGAAAAGTCTCTTTTAGCCTGAGGCCTCGGCAGTAAATTCATACAGCTATGAAATTAATGTGCCAGAGAGCCCATCCAATATTTCATTAATCACAACCAGATAAAGGAAGAAACAGGTTACAGAGTCACATTTGATTTGATTTTTTTTACTTTTTCTTTTGTAATAGAGCAGATTGTGTAATGATTGCCCTCAACATTAACTGTGTTCCGTCTATCAACATCCTCTCTGTTGTGAAATGGAGAAGGTATCGCAGGGGTGCAAGCACATCTAACACATCTGTGTTCAATGGGATCTGCTCAGCCTAAACGCTTTAACCTTCAGCATCTATAAAATGCACACACATGCATCCATAGACACACACGCACACACACACACACACACGTAAACACTTTGAAAAAGATAATTAGAACACTGAACTTTGCAGCTCTTTTTTGTCAGATAGCATAATAGTTGACAACACAACAGACTCCACTTGTCCTCTGTGGTCAAATGTGCTGCTGCAGCAGCCTTTGATAAATAAGCTGAGGCAAGGTTGACATGAAGAAAAGTGGGCAGATGCACTTTGTACCTGTGAAGGTGATGTGAAGTATATCCTGCAGGGTAATTGTACAGGCAGTGAACCATAGCACTGTCAATGAGGCGTTGTGTCTGGTTGTGGGTATTAAACATCAGTAGTGTGGCCGGCCACTCTCTGGGACGCTCGGCACAGTGCTTAATTACACATGTCGTGAGTGGCAAGCGCTCAGAGCAGGAAATGACAGCAGAGCGGCGCTCACTTCAAACGCAGAGGCGTAAAAGAGCATTCAATAAAAACAGGCCTAAACTCTAAGAGGGTCCTAATGGCCTGTGGGTAATGGATCAGAGGGAAAGGGGGCTGCACACAGGCCTGCAGGCATAAAAGTGGGCTTCTCTTGGACATGGTCCAAAAAAACGTAAGAAAAAAAAATTACAGAAATTATAGTTTAGAGAGATATTATGGAATGATAGCCAGCAGAAAGTTATACGTTTTCCTTCATGAAAGAAACAAACGGTCTATGGCTGACAATATCACAACACATTCAACAAGATCCGTCAGGGCAGTCGCTGGAGGCTTTTGAATGGAAAATCATTAGAATTGCCATTTTAAAACAAATTCATGCACTTTACTTACACTGAAACTATTCTTATAGTGACTGACTATATTTTATATATTCTACTATGACATACTAAGGACATTGACTCTGAGTGAAAGTCTGATTGAGTCTGTTGGAAATCAAACACTAAAATGGTAAACTATCATACACCCCGAGCTAAGAGAGGACTGCTGCCTCAACATAAAGCCCGCCCCCCTGTAATGTTGTGGCCCTTGAGGAGGAGCTACTAACCAGACACCTCACACATACAGGGGGCAGGAGGACAATTTGTTTAGTTTTTATGGCCGTTTCAATGCTGACAGGAAGTTAAGTGGGAAAACTGTTCTATTCATATCTCAAAACTCAACAACCAATTTCACTTTTATATTTGACTAAATGACTAAAAGTTTGAGCCAGATAAGCACTCCAAATGACGGTTGGATGTCTGCCAAAGTGGCTGGCAGACAACAGTACCCTACATAACACAGTACAAAGGTAGGCAGACTTAAAGGATGTAAACAATAGGAATCAAAATCAAAAATGTTAAAGTTACAGCTTCTTCTAAAACTATTTCACTCTGATGGAGGCACAAAGAAATGTTTTTTATATTGAATGGATGCGGTCAGGACTGAACTTTAGTAAATGGTACGCGTTCTACTAGGTGAGCTACCCATGAAAGTTTTATCCTCAACATTTCTGACCAGAAGAAGAAGTTACTGAGGTGTAATAGAGTTCAATTCATAGGTTTTGGTGTGAGAATGATGTGGGTGTGGTGGGAGATCTGAGAAACACTTGACTGGGTGGATGCTGCCACACTGGCCTGGGGATCTTTATAAGTGGCACATTTAGTGGTGGTGACCCGTACCTCAGCGCGCGCACGCACACACACACACACACACACACACACACACACACACACACACACTTTCACCCATATCTACACATAGAAGCACACATGCACAAGTCTTCTTTTCTGTGACACACACTCACACTGAGCCATGTCTCCAACTGCCTCCCTAAACACAATGGCCCTGCTGGGCTGACAACTCAACTGGAAGAGAGCTTAACCTTTGACCCCTGGGGTCAACTCATTAACACGAACACTCCTCCCTGAGATGCAAACGACCAACTTATGAATAATATGACACACAGACTTTATTTTTTACTTTATTGATAAGACACTGCCACTTTAGATTTCACAACATTTAATGACTTTTTTGTTTGTTTTGTTCTAAAGTGACGACAAAAAGGAACTTCAGGTTTCGAGCTGCAATGATAATATATGCAAAATGATTAGGCTCTGAATAATCTGCAGAAAGCTCTATGAGAGGAAAACATTTACATAAACATTTCGTTACGGATGCTCAAAATATGAAAGTGTGTTTCAAACTACGTCTGAGCCCGTAGGAATGAAACAGTTTGAAAAGCAACAGTTGCTACACCCACAGTGTTTCTTTGGAACAAACCACTATTACTACAGGTGGAATAATAAAAGAAATTCCAGTGAAAAACTTTGCGTGACACTAGATATTTAGAGCAACAAATGTAAAAGCTTTCATGAAGTGACCAGAGGTGACAGTATTAATGTGGTATATCTATCAGGTATCATGGTTCCTTGCGTAAATATTGTCTTGTACCCTTGTTGAGTACTCAAAAACGGCAGCCATCGCTGAACTTTGCTGGTCTGTCTTAGCATTTCTCATTAGGAGCGCAGTAGTTACAGAACCTCATAATTTGAAGTACCTTAAGTGTGCAGATAATGTAAGGTCAAAGTCGAGAGTGAGGAGGCAGGAAGACCTAATGTTTAGCTGCGTGTAATTGGACAGAAAAGTAGGAGGCAGGTGTGTAGCCATTGTTCACTTTGATGGGATTATTTGCACCTCTCAATGCTGAAAAAACAGGTATCATCAGAAGGCAGTCGTCTAAATTTACTACGGCTGGATTTAGGTTCTCCTCTCTTTCTCTCTCCATCCAGGTTCTGTAATTACAGCTGCTCTGTAATTAGGGGCAGAGCCTTCAGGACCAGGGTGACTACGTCTACTTTAAAAGGGTTTGGCAAAGTACAAGACTTCAAACTGGGGGATGGGGAGAAAGTACAGCATTCCTGTTTTGCTCTTTTTATACTCAATCTCTGGGCTTAACAGTCTTGGTGATTAAATTGCCGTTCTCAAACGAATCTAATGCATGATGCTGTATTAAACATTGTTAATGTGGGGTCAAACACAGTTCAGTTAAAGCTAAAGTTTTGAGGGGAACTTGTGCCTTCACAACACTTTTAGCCTTTGCACCAACAACCAAATTGTAGTTAACTTTTGAAAGTTTTTCAAATGATCAGTCAATCAACATCATTCAATCAATAGGTGCACAGGAAGCTGCTCAGGGGCGTGATCAAACGCCCAGTCACTTCGAGTGATGGACTTAATGGAGACACACACACACACACACACACACACACACACATACACACAAAGAGTGTGGGGTTAAGGACAGATTGCCTGGGTTATGTCTGAGTGAACTGTTAGTATGTGCATGATAAATAAGGTTAGTGGTAAGGACTACCTTACGTTGTTCCACCCACTTGTGGAGCTCTGTCTGTCTGAATGTCCCTTAGTGAAATGAAGAAATTGATAGTATCTCTGCCCACCTTCATGGTCTGCTCCTAGCTGCTTCTCCATTTCTCTCCAAGGGTTTTGTGTCTTTTGAGTCTTGACAAGATGAAATGTACAAATGGGAATAACGGTGCACACTTTCAGACAGTCCCTCCTCAAAGGTATTCAATTGTGAGAATTGTGTGTAGAATGAAAACAGACAGCTGGAGAGAGAAGGTTCGACCTTATCTTTCACCCCTCTGTGCACATCGTGTTTCAGAAAGTTACTCAAGTTGTCAGATGCAGCCCTGCCCCGGTTCTCATGTTGAAAAGTTGGTTTCAGGTGCTGTTAGATGATGACTAGATGATAAGCACTTTGTTGTAAGCCCTCTGAGGCTGTAACAGCTGCGGGCCACATTTCTATAATTCTGGTGAACCATACACAGTACCTGAAGCAGAGTCACCAAGAGCTGGCCCAACAGCCTAAGGTAATGCATTGTAAGCAATTTTAATTAAAGTTATAAATCAATTTATATTCTAAAATTATGCTGACAGTTATAAAGTTATAAGTTATACATTCTGATGACTTAGAGATGGATGTTTAGAGCTGCGTTCATTTTATTCTAGAGGGGAGACAAACATTGATATGACTGTATCAAACCCAGTCTTTTTACACACAGTGCATGACACCCCAGACTACTACTTGTCGTACCATCACTACTAAAATTGACTACTTTGCCACCAGAGACGTAGAGCACTAACTGCTTTTTCATTGTTAATAATGATGTAACATTTATAGGCATTATCAAATGAGTCCTAACATAGAGCACAGGGTTATGGTCTTGCCATATAGCCCGACCACCAGCCAATGTACCTTCCATCTCCCATTCGTGCCATCAACCCAGAAATATAAATGGCAGAAAAAGAAACATATGCTTAAGTCAGACGCATTTACTCCTGACCTGCCCTGCCAGGGTGCTCTGCAGCTAAGCTGCAGGGATTTGCACCAGCTCAACATTTACACCATATGGATGCTTTATTACAGAGTAATGATGTCTCTCTCTGTCTCCCTCACTTCTCTCTCTAACTAGAGATGATTTGAAAAACCAAACAGCCTTATGTGTAACCAGGTGATTAGAGCGACTTAAGGGGGATTTAATAGAATTGTACTGAGGAATGTAGGAGCATATTTCTGCACGCTTTATGTGAGTCGCTGTCAGATTCAGAGCCCCACAAATGACTCCATGTGGAGTCATTAAATCAAATACAGTTTACTCAGTCATATTTGACTAAATCAGCTAATCCCATGCACCCAAACCGCAAGTGAACAAATATACACAAGTTTAACTGTTTCTAAGAGATAAATCACAACAGCAACATAATGTATGAGGTCAGTGTGAAGTCACAAATGTGAGAGTACACAAGACATTACTTACTCACTATGTGTTATGAATATACTAAACAAAGACTAGTGTTAAGGCCATTATATATGGGCAAATGAAAATAACATGGCGATCCATTTCCTTACTAATTTCTTCAGCTTTACCAATAGCAATAATTGGATTTATATTGAAATGAGAGCTGGGCTGCTTATTGATTTTAGCTACTGCATATTAGCAGTGAATAATCAATAAAGTGGATTCAGTGCTTATTAAACTGGAATAAGCTGGGACGGCCTTTTTTCATTTGTAAGCCAAGGACTGTTAATCTCATAACCGGTCATGGTAATGCATTGTTCCTAATAGGAGCATATTACTATTGACAGTGGGTCAAAATACAGCAGTTGCATTGATTAGTGTATGGAAATGTATGTTTGTGCAACAACAACCAAGGCTAACTATCCTGAAGTTCTCGCTAAATCATCACCAATCAACCAAGTAAATCCTTTAAGTCATGTATTTTACACATTGTTTGGGTCACTTTGGCACCATTTTCTACTATCTGGTGCCACGAAAAAGGATCCAGTTTGAAGTAAAATATTGAGGACAGAGCTGGTTACTGTGAGCAGTGTCTTAAAAAAATCCAGCATGTAATAAAAAGAGAAAACCTTAGTGAAAACAACAATTTAGGGCAACGCTGTCAGGCCAAAGCCAAATTATAGCTGTCCTTTACTTTCTTTATCAGCCTCTTAGAATTTCAGTCTCGGAAATTAATTGTAAGGGGTCGATTTGCAAATGAATGCGATTTCAGTCGTGAAAATATAACTGTGGGCTTAGTTTGAGACATTGGGACAAACAGCTCTGAGACAGAAGAAAGTAATTTATTAGCGATCGGTGACATTTTTCACCTAGAAGCCAAGGCAACTGGTCTGTCGAGACTGAAATGAAATTAGTACTCTTCTTGAGCAGAAGAAACAAAAGCGTCTCCCAAAGCAAGCGAGGTCCCAGTCTGGCACAGTGAGGTCAGCAGGCTGAGGCCTATAGCCAACCCCTAAGCTGAGCTGCAGTGCTGTGTGCAAATCAACTGCTTTTCTCCCATTTCATTTCTCATGCACAGCGTTTGAGCTCCTCTTTTCATGAATGTAGGACCCTATCTTTGGCCCTCCCCTCTGAAAGGGCCTTCCCGGTGACGAAGGTGACCTGCCACTGAGAAAAAGGAGGACCTGCCATGAACTGAGTGTCAGCCATTAAATATGATTTCGCCCCTGAATGGCGCGCAAACACATTCAACCACTGAAACTCATTAAGCCCGCATAATCTCTCTTTTCTTAAGCATAACAATGATTTCAGCTGGGAAATGCAATGGTTTTGGGGAGCTGGGCCATTGATTTGAGTTGCATTCAAAGTAATAAATCAAGTCCAACTTCACATCCTGGGCCCATTTGCCTAATTCAGCGCCTCTCACCATACTGGTCAATTAGTTTAGAGCGAATATATTCAATACACAGAGCAATTCACTGACAAGGCATAATAAATCCCGTGGCTTGGAGACTGTCCAAAATAACCTTTTGCTGCTATTCTGCCCCTTCACTAACTATACAAAAGGTACCAAAGAGCGACCTTTACTGATGAAAAGTAACTGTAATAACCAACAACTCTGGTTCAATAACTTAAAGAACTTAAAAAAACATTTTAGTTGAATCATAAACTGTGACATGCCATGTGGTCAACTTCCATGTTGTTATGGAAGTTGATCCTGCTTAAGCTCAAATGAGGCCACTGGCAGCGAGCGAGACGGAAGTGTGAAGGTGCCAACTCCCGTCTGACAAAGTGAGCTGCCTGTTTGATTCCCCTCAGTGCACTCTCACTCCTGTCTTCTCCATCTCACCCTGAGACACATGGCTCTAAAAAGGGCAGTATTTTTCTTAATTATTATATTTATTTCTTCTTAACAAAGTTTGTGTCCAATTTCTATTGACTTTGCTTCAAAGCGTCCATGGGGGGAAGCTAGTGGCCCAGCCTGCTAAATTACAGCCGTGCCGACCGGGAGAGGTGGGAGCAGCTGTGTGGAGGGCTCTCAGTAGTCACACCATTGTAATCTGCATTAACCACATTGCAAGGGAGTGCAAGGGGTCAAACTCTTTAAGTGCCTGCAGGGATGGGTGCTTCTGGATTACATGTTATCGCTCCAAGAGGTTGTAATAATTGTACAGTGCTGCTTGCTCACTACCTGTTGTTCACCTACGATGATTTACATTCTAGTGCTGTTTTTGAAGAGAGCCTTCATTGTTATTTGGGTGTGAGGAGCGGAAAGGCTGGAACAAATTAGGGGTGTTTTACTGGCATAGATAAGGGAGAATAATGGTTGAAGCAAATATGCAGGAGCCTGAGAAAAAGAATGAAAAAAAAAACACATATGTAAAATGATGTGTACTATTAAGAATTGATTTGATTATTACCCAAGTCAGAGGACATGTCAGCGGGATCAATGCATGAGTAAATTCTTCTTGGTAATGCTGACCAGATTAAGTGCATTTCCTGGAAGGTGTGCTGGAATAGCTCTGGCAGAAGGTGCATCCTAAGATGATCTGCTTCGACAGAGCAGTAAACAGTGAGAGGAGCAGAAGTAACGCTCTTACTGGCGGGCCAAAGAAGCCAACATGACAGCAGTTTAATTTTTTTCCCGCACATTTCAATATGTTTTTCTTGTGCACATCATTTATCACACAGAAACGGAGTGAAAATAATTTCAAAGAATTAATGAACAAAAGTCTTGCTTTCCATTGAGGCTATGAATTATTCATGGCTACATTTCAGAGTGATTGAAATTGTGAATTAATCCCATTAACCTCTCTGATGGCAAGAATAAAAGCATATGTCTTGACGAATGTTTGCCGGGCTCAAATTTAGTGCTATTGAGAGCAGCCCAGCAGACAGATTGTATGCTGTGTCGCACGGAGATTATATAGATCCTCGCAGTCTCTGTCTGAGTCTGTGGAGGAATGACAGAAAGCTCAATGGAGGCGTCTGTCTCCCAGCCCGACACCCTGTCCAGTCCGCTCCCCGTATACCTCCGAGCCTGTGATGAATGCACGCAGGGCCCTCTCTCCCCCACATACATCTGACATTATTAACACAATATAAAATGTGATGGAGCGCCCTGCCACACTGCTGGGGCCCCTTGATCCAGCACAGAGCAGCTACGTCGTGATTTATTCCCACAACCATGAAAAAGTAAGCGTGCCATTAAAATCACAGGTGTTTGGAGGCCACACGCCTCACTGGGCACGATCGATAATGTCACTCTTTTACATGGCTCATTTTGAGGCCGCCGCAGCATCATATGCCATTAGTGAGGCCTTGATCTATCGAGGAGCAAAACCTCTGTCTGGCTCTCAAGCTATGGGCGCGCACAGACGCAAGCTAACAAGGTGTATGCACATGCATGCATGCTCGCAGAGCTAGTGTTTACAGTGTCTCCACCTGCACTCACACATTATTCAACGGAGCTAATGTAGGAGATAATGTACTGTAAATGGCAAGGGCTCTGATTGATACCTGCACTTAGAACAATTACTGGGGTAAAAACTTTGGGAAGAGACAAAAGTTTGCGCTACTTACTGCGGGGTTACCTACTGTGGCCCAGGGAAGTGATTTGTTAGTGTTTGTTGAGCGTGTTCCCAAGGCTATAAAGTGTGACACAGGCAACAAATAAGGACTAATGCTCTCGTTCCAAATGAATACTTAGCACAACCTGTAAAAGAATGTGCTGTCTCTGCCCTTTCACAACCACACAGATTATCACCAAATTATTTGGTGCTATTCCTAGATGCTGCAAATCAATTTCAAATTAAAAAAATTGTATCAAATACACGTAAAGTTAATACAAATGTTATCATTCTGTTAACATTGGTTTAGAAATCTTTTAAAACTTTTTTTCCCCACTGTGTGCTATCAAATAATGGGTGGAAAATGTGTCTTTTTAGATCCATTAGAATGATCTTATCTTAAAAATGTTCATGTTGTAATGATCTAATGTCCTATATTTTTCCACAGGTTGATAAATTCAGAGAAAGACAAGGAACCTGTCAACTCCAAATTCTCACGGGTTCACTTTGGTGCAGGCATAAACATGTTTTTATTTCCATGCTAATTCAGATATATTCAGGAAAGGTATGCAAAACATTTCTGAAAAGGAAGACCATTGTTTCTGCAGAAATTCCCTGATAAAATAAAACAGCAGATTACGGGAAAGCGAGGATGCGGCGGCAGTCCTCCTAAACTTCCTTGTCGCTGAGAATGCATTCCGGATGACATTATAGTCAAGTTTGAAAAACAAAACGTCTATTCGAAGCAACCCCAGTGGAAATGCAGACTAGTGTTTATCTGAAAGCAAAGCATTTGCATATGGCAATACAATAAACATGAATATTCTTTTATTATTTATTACAAATTTCAATAAAAGAAACAATGAAAAAATGTTCATAAATGACACCAAAAAGAAGTCAGTTTCAATAAAAGCCTGTTTTTTTGTTTTTCCTCACTCATCTCTCCCTCTCTGTTTCCTTTCTCTCTCTCTCATTCTCGGAGCAACTGCCATGAAAATGAACTATTAATCTGTTTCCCAAAGGAATTCCTCATGCCACGCAGGCCTGACAGCCGCAATACGATGGTTGTTGTGTGGTCAACAAACAATTTCCCTGGGCTTCACTGCCTTTCAAAGGCACTTTTTCATCCGGCCCTGATCATGTGAAAAATGTCGTTGTCAAAGGTTTCTCTGCTTTTCTTCTCACACAAAGATGTCAGATGGAGAGAGTTAGAATTTCCAAACATGTTAATCCGCGTGAGCGTAAACTCAGCCCCTTCCTCCACAGTGCTTGAGAGTTCATTCAGCATGTAGGAAATTTCCTGTGCTTGAGCAACACAAGTGTGCCTTTGAGTTAGGATGCAATATGCCCTCAAACTGAAAGAATACAGGATTATGGAGTTGCGCAATTCAATCGAACAATTCATGCATGCACAATTTACCAATGTCTGTTTCTCAACGCGGCCCTTGATTTCATAAAACAAAATGACACCTGTTGTGTAAAAATGGCAATTCTTAATTGTTATGAAACGACTGTCAGTTAAGTTGAGAAGATGACAATGCAGAACTATTCGGTTAACCACAGTTTTGTGCAGTAGACAGGATACAAGCTGCAAAATAAAGTGGCCACATTAAGTGAGCCTCTGTGGATGGACGGATGGAAGATGAGCGGCGATTTATCAGACCCCGTGAGCTGACTGAGGGGGTTGTTCTCTTGCTTTCTGCTACGCCCCCCAATAAGACCATCTCTTACCAGGTCGCTAGGAGTTAAAGGTGGTCCGCCTCATTACAGCCACATACTCCCCGCCTCTTCCTGCCTGCACTCCCAGCACCTCTCAGTCCACCCATCATCCCTTCATCCCGCCCTTCTCCCTCCACTCCAGCCTCTCATCACCGATCTTTCCTGTCATCACACACACATCCCCTGTCACACTACCATCTGATTGATGAGGCCACTTTTGATAATGGCATCAGGAACTGGGGTGTCTGCCTTGTCATTAGATACTATCAGAGCTGTCTTATTACAGCAGAGGAAGACCCCAGGCAGACAGACGGGTTCCTTGGTGCGCAGATATGGCCGCAGATAATGAAGCTCGGCAACGGTGTACTCTAATATACCTGGCTGAGTTAATCCATCCATCACATGTGCCAAAGTTCACTGAGCTCCCTCAGATCACATGAACTTCCTCCTGACAGCTGCACTTCCTTGTAGGAGGGACGGAAGTCAGAGATAATAGTTATTATTTATATTTATTTGGCATTTATTTTGCTAAACATTATGCTTAACCAGTGGCACGGAGGAAAAAAGTAATAAAAGATTAAATATAGAGATGTAAGTGAGGGCCTGTTATTGTTGCAAGTACGTGATGTGGGAAACTTTTTAAGCTCACTGTAGACAAGCTGTTTCTATTACTTTACTGTGAGCTAAAAAGCAGCAGTAGTGTACATACGATGTGATGCAACAAGTCTGTACCAAATGAAATGCATGATGAGTGACAAACACCTTCTTTCCATCCTTCTCTAAAAATACAGTTTGAATTGCACCTAATTTTACTGCCAGAAACACACTGGCAACGAATGAATTATAATGGTTTGTGTTATCTGTGAGGTTTCTATTAATTCGGGACAAAGGTGAGGTAATGATCAAAAGACAGCAGTGAGAGGGGCGTGCAAGCCAGGATAAGAACCATACAACACTCACAAAGGCCCAGGCTTGCCAGTGGAAGAATAACTATGGTTTGAATTATGGATAGATCTGAATGGTGTCTCTTCTCTACAGATGGCTGCACACATGAGAATCCCAAGGCCCGTATAATTGTATTGCTAATAAGGAGTAAAGCCAATTAGGCATTTAAGTGTGCTGTAATCACTTGGACAGGGAGAGATGAAGAGAGGAGCATGGAGGAGATAGAAAATCAGGCCAAAGGACAAATGAATGCCTCCCCTATTTCTCTCCCACACTGACAACCATAATTAGATATAAACTGTGTGTATGCCACTGAAAAGTCCCCAATGGGGGAGAAAACCTCCGTGTATTTTCACTGCTTCTGCCCTGATTCATTCATTGGGTGTTGTCCAATAGGTCTGTATGACAAGCGAAGCAAGGCAAAAAGAGAAAGGGGTGATGTCAGTGCTGCATAGCAACCATACAACAACAAAGCTGTGTGAGAAATCATGCACCGTGAAAATAATATGAAGAAAAACACACAAACAAATGGTAAAGACTTTGTATTGTTCTCTTTTCATCATCTTTGCAAAGTCCCAGTCTCTCTGACCCTCACACCAATTGAACCATTATATATGATATAAAATAACCCTTATATCATGACAATCCCACAACCGATATCTTCAGCTTGTAACTTAATCTCCAGTGGCAAAAATAAAACAAAACAATGTAGAATCATTTTCAGGTAATTTCAACACTTTAAATTTGCTGTGAACTCAGTGTTTTTCTCAGCATTCAGAACCACATGCCTTTGCCATTCGTTTTCTCCTGACATTAGAATTAGTAACAAGACCAGCCCATTGTATGGCTATTTACTCATTCTATTGTAATTAACCAATGACTATGTTTCTTGCTATCCATCAATACTCTCGAGGTAGCAAATCCACACTGACTCCAATAATGTGAAATTAAGACATTAAACTCTCTAACTTAGTGTGCATCAACTTGCAGTTTGAAAGTAAAAATATGTGAAATTCTATAAAGATGAACTGGATATATATTTTATGTTCAACAATAATAATACTATGGTTAAAAAGGGGCTGTTTTGAAAAGGTACACGTAGGATTTTCCCAGATTTTCCCAAAACAGCGTTCAGCAACATATTATAGCCTAGAAACAACAAAAATAAATGCACCTTTCCATGCAGCATTAACTGTCGAGGGGGCTGGTGTAACTATGTACCAACAGTGCAGACGGGCCATAAAATCCTACAGACAAGCTGTCTGTCACAACATTTGTTTGCCAGATTACATTCCTTTCTGCCACTGCGAGTGGCAATAAAATGGGTGAAATTCTCCAAGTAGCATTGCTCTGGTCTCTCAAACTGCAATATGTCTGTAGTCAAATATGTTTAGAGGTGGGATTGTCGGCACAATGCCGTATGTGTAGTCCTTTTTCCATGTTCTGGAACTTTTTAGACTTCAGCAGGCCAGGAGGACAAAAGACTGGGACGTCTATGAGGACTATCAATACATTTAAACAGGGGCATGCATTTCTCATAAAGTGGCTCCAAAAGCAGAGCGAGCCAATGGGAGGGGGCTGCTTGATCAACCCATAAAGGGAACCTCAGTTATGAACCAGAGAAAGAAAAAGAGGAAGAAAGAATTGGGCAAAGGGGAGAGGAAAAAAAATTGAAAGAAAAGGTCATGAGTGGCAGTTGATTTGAGGAGTTTCTTCGACCCCACAAAGGGCCATGACATCATCAGGTATTGAAGTGAGAGAGGAGGAGAAGGGGTTCTTTAAAAAGCGGGCCGCTTACCGAGGCCGTAATTACATTTGCGCTAAACATGCCCAAGTGCTCCTGTGCTGTGGGGGGAATCATTTTCAGGGGTGGGGGTTGGAGGGCTGAATTAATCAGCTCTGTTTGCTGTGGGGACTCTTTATAAGAAAAATCTTTCTCACCAAAAGCTTATGTTCCAAAAAACACTATGTTCCCTGTGTCCTCTGTCCTGTGAAGAGCGAATTTCCCTAAAGAGCATTTGTTTTTTGGACTAGCTGTTCTTGTCAACTGTGAGTGCAAAACCACCCAGAAAATTTAAACTGTCCTAATGTCAGGATTAGAAAAAAAAAAAAAAAATGTTTAACCAACTCTAACACCACCCCTGTCGACCCCTCCATCTCTGAGCCTTTCCGTTGCACTGGGAGCGTATAAAGCCTTTGCAGTGCATGGTGGGTAGGCATGGCGTGAAGTGTACAAGGAAGGAATGCTATTAAGTAAGTTATGCACATAATGAATCTGAGCAATGCTTGGGAAAACTTCAGCAACATTTATTCCTCTTTCAGTTTAGCCTATTTCTCAGTGAAAAGAGCAGGCCAAGTGGTGAATACAGTAAATCACTCTTTAGTTCTGCCAGAGCTGCTTTCACCCAGGGCCAGTGGCCCCGAAGACTTCATCTATTTACAGCTGCACGGTGAGTCCAATCTCGTGTCAAGTTTTTAAAAAGGCTCAATATATACAATGCTTCCACTGTTCATCGTGTCAATTTTAACACTGCAGAGACGGGCCAAAACAGAATGATCATGTTGAAGCAGATCGACAAGAGTCTTTAAAATGTGCTTAAACCAAAAAAGTGGAGTGATATAAATCAAGCATTCAGCGTATATAGTTGTGGTGACTGTGGTGTAATGGGAGGGTGACAAATTCACCAGGCCTATGATATTTGCGGGCTCGGGGCTTTTCCTCACTGCTGCTGACACGCTACAGTCCAGCATGACGTGTCATCACCACCCTGACAGACCCACAGTGGCTGCGCTGCGGCACGCTCAGCCAGCAAATCCAATTAGCTTTCCCACGATGACACCACTCTGCCGTCGGCATGACACACTGTAATATGATGAAATTATACACAAGCATTTCTGATTCAATCTGAGCCCTGTGGGAAAACTAGTGCCAAGACTCAAACAGTGACATGCTAACTCAAAGCCGACAGCTTATTCACTGCAAGCTGCTTTGCTTAGGTTAGGAACATCATCAATAATGTCTAACCAAAATGATTTAAAGGCTATTTGATAAAAGCCTTTAATCAATGGGTTGATTGACTAGTGTTGTCCTACAGTGACAAATCAGCATGGAAACTTCTGCATGAATATTTCTGGAATCATCACATATCATCTACACTGTCAACAACGCTTCTGAACAAAACTCTGGCAATGCAGTCAGTGAATCATTTTAACTTTTTATTCAATGGATGTATTCATTTCAGATCTATCGGGGCTAGTTCAGCAATTACTCCCTAGATTCAGAAGTTGAGAGGTGGTGAGTTGGGGCTCACTTCAGATCCAAAACACAGCACAGCTTACTGTCATGATGATATAAACCTCTTTCCAAAGATTGTTGATTGATCCAGCTTCCAACTGTCAGCCTCCATCAAGCCTCAGTGGATACATAAACAGTGCGAGTGAGATTTATGCTCGAAAACAATTTGTTTGAAACTTGAAAGCCGGTTGTACACACGACAAGTGAGAGAAGTAGTTGTGCAGAGAAGAAAAGAGAGTTTGAGAGAGAAGTTCAAACCCTGCTTACTTTCTCACCTCCGCACACCTGGTCGAATTACTGCGTTAAGTGGATGTGAATGTCACATTGTTGTTTTCGGAAAGTTAAAAACATTGTCGGACGCAGCTCCACCAGTTCTGATGTCAGAATGTTTTTTTACTCTACACTGGTTTTGTCAGGCTGGCTATAAGCCAGAAATTAAAATAACAGTGGGATACAATGCAGCTTTTGTGACTGTTGCAGTTTGTGGATTTTTGATTACATAAATTTGCATACTGTTGCTTTAATACAACATTTGTTAATAATGAATGGAATAACAAATACTGTACGTATTTTCCCAGATCCATGCTAACAATAAAGAATGTTTGAGTGGCCAGTGTCCCCAAAGACATACTAAAAAGTTCCCACACTGAGTGGACTTTAGTTTAGCAGCCAGCAATGATTCCCTACTCGATGGATTGGATCTTTCTTGCCTCGAGCTCTTATCCATTTTCTCCTTGCCATGATCTATTTTATGGATGTTCCTCCATGATGGCTGCATGTTGCCATCGATGGTTTCCTTTCTTTATTTCTCCAAGGACTAAGAACACCTGTCTGCTTTAATCACTAAGTCCTTCCCAGCAGGAATGCCATCACTGAATGGACACAGAGCTGCTATCTGACATTGATAGAAACAAGATAGTATAGATCCCAATTCGGCAACAACAAAGAACCAGCAAAGAGATCAACAAGAGAATCCGTCTGTTCTCTTGATACTAAAGTTGTCTCATCACAGTCTACTGCCACATGACTCACTAATATCATACAGGAAAGAGACTGGAGTTTCAGCACTGACTCACTGTGAACATGAAACATGGATGAATGAAATCATATTTTCACGAGTCACCACAATTATATGAATGGTCATGGATTTTCCCAGAAGCTAAACCAGTCATCAACAACATATTGTACCCAAAACAATAAACTAGAATATGTTGTGTTTTTTTGTGCCCTATATACCTGACTCTGTGGTGCTTATTCTAAATTGCTCCAGTAAATCTGCTCATTGGCCACCAGTACAACACAAAGGTGGAAACTGGTAGCTTTTTGGTGCGAGTGTTTGTATGTATGACACATATTCAAACCAAAAGACTACTCCAACAGTTTATTGCTGTGATTAAGAATGTGTTCTTTTTCAACTTGCCTTGCTGAGTTTAAATATGTGTTATCATCATCCCCACACAGCACCATGACTCTTTTCTGTCTGTTGGAGAATTTTATGATTCTCTATCTGGTACGTCATTTCAGGAAGAGACCATAATCATTGTGGGAATTTACTCCCAGCGGACAACTATGTCCCCATTTGTTCCAGCGGGCAACAGCCTTGGCAGCTATGAAATAATTTACCAGTAAGGTTAACAAAATACTTTGCTGCCACTGGGGACAAACGAATCAACTCTCACCATTTGACTAAGCAAGAGCCAAATGCCCCAGATATCAGTAAGCTGCCCCTCAATGGAATTTGTTTCTGAATGCAAATAATGACTAAAGTTTGCTCAGTGATGAACTGATCGTTCTGTCAGTTTTTCATGGAAAACAATTTGTCCTTGAATGCACAATGTTTGTACCCATGGACTTTTATGAAAGGTCCCATTTACGATTTTTCCTGAAACCCCCACCCCCACCTCCCCTTAGTGAGAGATAAGGATGGGAGATTAATCAATATCTAACCCTACAGAAACACAGACACATGCACACACAGTGGCTTGTTGTCATCAAATCGGCCACAAAAAGAATGATTTCCAAAGTTTCTATGGACGAAGTTTTGTTTCACCCAATTTTGTCCTTTCAAAACATCCTCAACAATAATTGTGTCTAAGTTCATGCGTTTCTGTGGCTAATTTCAACAGGATAATAATTCTGCAGTCGATGACAAGGTTGTTGCCAGAGGGGTCAGTGGGATCCAACCATTCCTTTTCTTCACAGAAACTTTACTTCAATTGGAATAACACAGACAAAGATGTATGTTAAATATTTATAGTGAGATAATACATATTATACACCTGTTTTGTCACAGATAATGACGAATGGCATCAGAAATTAGGAAAATAAAAATCCCACTGGGCCCTTAGCTTGAGGAATTGGGCGTTTATTCCTGCAAAAGCCAGTGGAGGTAGCCTCCTTAGCAGCAATAAAAGGTAGGATTATCGCCCTGCTTGTAAAGACTGCCAAACTATTTGGGTAAAGTGTAAAAAGCGACAGGAACCACAGCTGATAGTTAAGTCAAGGCAGGTGTTTGGGAAAATTACAGCTGCTGCACGCAGAATGGGTGATCTGTCAGGGGCTTCTGCTTTGTTAGGTATACTGTGCATCAGCGAGGCTTGCTTTGCTCATAATGACCCACTGTATACAATGTATTGGCTTAGCATGCAGTTGTAATCCTCATACTACAATATGCAAGGTGATTTTTTTAAACACGCACCTCTTTGTATTTAGCCATGCTAGCAGCATGGCTCTAGAGACAGCAATGACCGTCAGACAGTTGGTCGATCAGTTCACCACTTTGGTCCAGACTGAAATATCTCAATAATTATTTGATGGATTGTCATGAAATGTTGTACAGACATTCATGGTTGCCCGAGGATGAAAACCTAATGATTGTGGTGATTCCTGTGACCTTTCCTCTAGTGCAACCATGAGGCTCACCATTCGCGTTTTTCAGTGAAACAGCACAGCCTCACAGAGCAGCGAGCGTGGCTGTAAACAACTTGCTTAACTGTAAAGATGCCTGAATGCAGATGGAAACAGGGAGACATGCATGCATCTAGACTATCCTGACTATTTACGTGACGTAAATAAGATGGAGTACAGTAGCATGATGAATAGGATTCTACCTGATTGAAAAGACTAAAACCCTGAAGAGGAAACAGGCCAGTTTCACAGTGACGGTGGGTGCTGAGGTGGGATAGAACCCCCTCAGAGTTCAAAGATGACAAGTTTCCCACAGAGAAACACTAAGGGACTCAATTCAACTTGTCGTTTTCTGTCTCTTTGGAACAAAATTCTGCTTGTAGTGAAACAAGATTGGGCTTCATTAGGTTTTAAAAAGATTTGCATATCTTAGAGCCCCTCTATTTTACATGGTCTGGATATTTAAGAGGCCTCCAATGGGATTATTCTCCAGCTGTGGGGCTTGTATGCCTGAGCATGTTTGTCCAGCAAATAGGCCCCTACGCTTACTGGCCAGTCACTCTGGCCACTGGTCACTTCTGCCTCCAAATCTGCTTATGGATTTCCTTTGCTGTGTGGCCTGAGATGGGTCAGGAGGTCAGCCTCTTGCATGGCATTCTGGGAGTGATTGTTCTCCAAAGACCCCGGGTGTGGAATCTATCATCATTAATGCACCAGTCTGCTCTTGTTAACCGGCTGCCCAAACATTACGGAGAAAGAATGGAGGTCTTTTGAATTGGCTGCTTTTGAAAGGAGATCAAATTCTTCATTTCATCTAATAATAAGGAAATGCCAAAAAGGTCACAAGGTCAGCCTCATATGCTGATTTGATAGCTGAGATTTTGAAAATGGATGATTAGCATTATTAGGTTAGTCTTGCATCGGTAAATATGAGCTGCAAGAGTAAGACAAAATCCCACTATGTGATGGATAAATTTGTAATTAAAACAATATACAACAACCATCTGCCTACTCTACTGCAAAGACCACCAGCGTGATGACCATACTTTAGCTTTTTCAGGTTGCATGACAGCAGCTGTGCATTCTCACATTGATGAATATGGTCAAATGTATGCATCCTCGGAAATGTTTACTTAAAGATTGTGAACCTGGGTTAGATATTGCGACCCAGGACTAACATTAGTGTTCTCCATCACTCGGTCATGCACTTCTTTCAGCTTACTGCTATTAAAACTGTCCACATGATATAGGTGAGAAAAGCCAGCTGCTTGTGTTAGCCCCATCCGTGGTCCAAAGCAAACGATTCCCCCATTTCGTCATTGTTTCAGTTTAACCTTTGACCCCACATGGGAAACTAAATAATGAATTCCATATTTCCCTATGGTGGATGGCAGGATTGGCTGTTAGTGACCATCAATCAAAGGCAGCAGAGCTGAATGGTCACATGACTGACCACCGAGTCACATATAGTGTCCACAGCCTGAAGACAGAGATGATGAGGAGACATACGGACATACATAAACTGCAAAAGTACAAATCCAGGTATAAAAGTGTACCAGCTAAACAAAAAAACAAAGATACACGTTAATGCAAACGAGATGACGAGGTGCTGTCTGGTCTACATACATGCTAAAATGGCCATGATCACACTATAATTTACACATTACTGTTTGCTCATAATGTAAAGAGGTTGGTGCATTTATACATAGAAATCATGCACAGTGCAGCCTTAGATGAAAAGCACGGGAGAGCAACAGCATAGCAGAAAAGATAGCAAAAGTGAGACACAATCGTAGAAAATAAGACCAGAGAGACCTGTTATGCACAGCAGAGAGAAAGGGAATTTCATCTGAAATGACACCACATTCATTAGTAAAAAAAAAAAAAAAAACTTTCTGAAACTATTGCCCCAGATAAGAACCGTGTGAAAAATCGATGGGGGAGCTCAGTTGTCAGTATGACGATGTGCTGACTAACTCTCGGAGGAGCGAGGCAGAGTGGGAAGAGGGTTTTAAGGACGCCCACTGGAGATAAGAGACCATTCACATGGGAACAGCGGTAGCCCTTTTTATTTTTTTTTTCTAAAGTCACCAAATCTTTAAAGGAACACAGTTGAGTATTTGCCTTCCTCCTGATTGAGGCTAGGATGACAGCTCAGGGCCGGACGGAGAGCCATGTCGACAGTGGGAAAAGGGGAACAGGACGAGGGGAATAATCTCCTCCTAAGCCCTGCCTATTTATCACGGAGGTAATGATAAGAATCAGATTTAAAGGTGAACCCTGAGATGGGTCAGAGCCTCGCACAGGCGGTAACGCGATCTGCAGGAGAGCGCTGATAACCTGGGACAATACGGGGGACGCCTGTCAGATAAATAAAACAAACGGTGCAGAGCTATAAAAGGGGGCCCACGTGGCGTCGGCTTCACAGAACAAACGCACCCTCACTAAGAATAGGAAGAGAGTGATGGCTAGAGAGTGGAACAGAGGGATGGTGAGGAAGAGATAAAGGAAGCAAAAGAGATGACTTATTTCAAAGCAGCCCAGAGACGGAGCACTTTCAGAGTGGTGATAGACAGTCAGGGATGGTGGGGTGAACATCATTGATGTGCAGTGTCAACAAGAGTTTGCATTCCAGTGTGATGCTCTAAAATCATTAAACAGTAAATGAAGAAGAGTTTTACTCACAAAGTGCAATGCACTGATTAATCCAACATTTTAAATTGGCTATTACAAATTACTCTTCCTGTTATAAGTGGGGCTATAAACGACTTGGTTATGAAACATTAAAGCTGCACCTGGCGCAATGATTACTTAAAAATACATTCAGTTCAATCAAACATGCCATTCACACTAATTACACTGGTGTAGATTAATTAGGAGCACTTACAAGAAACTTTTATACAAATATGCTTTTTTTAAATGGTTAGCACATTTAGATTCATGAGGTTGTGTCATCAATTTGGTTCATAAAGTAAATTAAATAAAGAAGACCATAATAAGAACCTAGGGAATCAAGTTACCATGTAATAAACCTGTGTTGCATTGTAAGTTACGTGCACAGTAAAAAGCCCAAATTGTCCTGATTTTCATTACAACCCAAAACAACACCAGTTGATTTCACAGCATACCTTCAAACCAGAGACGAGGATCTAATCAGTGAAATTGAGTTGTACTGGGATGAAAACCTGCAGGCACGTACATCGCTCTGGATTGAACACCGCTGCCGTGTTAGCGGTGGGCTGCTGGTGGGTGTCTTGAGCAGATTGCCCTCTGCTCGATGTGTCGCCTGGTGAGGTCACTCAATGGCCTCGGGGACCCTCGGGCACTTCCCCTCTGAGGAACAACAGTGCTTTGACCTCTGGGAATCTTCCCTCTCTGCAACACGTGTGAGGTCATGTTTTCCAGACCCCGCGCCTGTTCTCGTGTTTTTTGTCCTCCCCAGTGCACTGTATCAACACGGCGCTGCAGTTATGAAAATATAACAAGGCAGAAAGAAGCATATCCTGTGCCATCTAGCGAACAATGGAGGAAAACATGTCACTGACACTGTACAGGTTGAGATAAAATGCCTGCAATGTGTAGGTTGTGTTTGTCACTCATAAAAAGTCAATAGGATTTGGAGGCCTCCCACACAGTGAATTAATGACCAGAGCTGCTGAGCATAGATGACTGATGACTTCCATAGAGAGCCCTATTGCCACTACTGTCACTTTAGTGTCTCTTGTAGGTCTGAGTCACTGGATCATGTCATCCAGCACCAAGGAATCCCCTCTGTGTTACAAGAGATAAAGTTGACACTATGAAGCTCCACAGACTGCAGGCTTCAATCAGTGCTCTGATTACAGGCCTTGTTCCAAATAAACCACCTGTAAGCAATGCAAATCATTCACTGTACTGCATTATTTAAAGTACCCCCCCCCCCCCCCCAAACATATGCATTCAAAAGGACCTGTTAAAAACACATAGATTATATGAAAAGATGAACTGAGGAATCATGTTGTAGCCATTAAGCAGCACATTTTCATTTTTTTCTGTGTCCTTTCTCCTCCTTTCTTTATGTAAGGCGAATGAAGCTGTTGTGGAAACTTCTGTACAGGAAGTGCATGGCAAAATTACCATTTCCTGATTTTAACAATGCCCCAAAACATATTTCTGAGGCGGGCAAAAGGCCTCATCCTTTGGGTAGCTTTAAGACGGCCATATTAGTCCACTTACAGTAAGTGCAAAAGCCTTTAAATGCTTTTAATTTACAGGAAGTCAAATCCAAACACCAGTGTGTGACTGCGATGACTCATTGAATCACACAACTGTGAGGCTATGCTGTTTATATCTCCCATGAGGTCATGCCTTACTCATATCATCTAAACACACATTTATGATGCCAGCCGTGCCCAATCATGATGTCTAAAACCCTGTATTCATATGATTTGTAAATGAATCACAAACCATTTAACAGTGGACCGATTCAAGGACGATTTCTTCTTAAAAATATTTTAATATAAAAGTATATTATGGTTTGTTCCTCTGTTTTTTTTATATTCTTATCATTCTTTTTTTTATATTCTTTTCAAGTGTTTGATGCAAATTAATTACATGAATCCTACCAAATGTTATTTGTAAAAAAAGAAATACACCCCAGGTATCCTAAGCGTTGTTTCAATGCTTGTTTTTCTCACATTTTTTACAGTAACTAACTGAACGCAGTGGGCTGACAACTTGCTGTTTAGTAACAACAACAGTAAACAGATTCACACCAACCCCCTCCTCACATTCCACAAGTTTTGATTCCCATGTGTGCTGGAAACTCTGTTAACTCTTGCGTGCTCTTACACATGTACACCCCCAACATGCCGTTGTTCTTCTTTTCTGTCGGTTAAAAGAAGTTATTTCTCCAATTCAGAGAGAGTTCCTTTTCCTATGACATCAGGGTTTTCCCCTTTGCTCTCCATCTCACTTTCTCCTTTCTTCTCATTCCTCTTTCTTTGACTCTCTCTACCTCTTGTATGCTAGTGTCTGCAGCTGTATTTTTAATCAAGTGAAGGATCCATAGAGAAATGGGCATTTCTTTCAGAGCATTACATTCTTCCCCCCTCCTGTCTGCGCTCATGGATCACTGGTTAGCTTAGAAATACAGCCTGCACAAAAGCAGCAGCTGACATGTGGAGCTTAATGGTAATAATGGCCATTTTTAAGCCCAATCAATCACATTTAGTGGACATCTCCATTTTTTGCCTGTGAAAAGGTATAAATAATAATAATGATAATAAAAAAAAAAAGAGACAGGAGAGGAAAATGTGGTTGGTGGGGGGGGAAGCCCACCTCGGTAAATATTTTAACTGCTTATTAAGATTTGGAGCACACCACAAAAGGAGCATCTGTGCTCCACAGAGCAGAGTGAAAGGAGAGACCCAGATGGTTCTTAGAACTAAACAGTGAAAACCGATCCATGAACTGGGCAAAGTAAAGCCCATTTATTTAACTATTTATTTATTGTGTGTGTGTGTCTGGGGCCTGTAAGAGTGTATAGACCTGGTCATGTGTGGATGCTGTTGCTTTTATACATGGGAGGACTGTATGTGTGCTTTTGATTGTGCAAATTGATCTGCAGCACTAAAGTCTCAACAGACCTGAGAGGACAGAATTCTTTGGACAGCCTATAAAATGTGCAATGAATACCTCAGTTTGTTTATCTTTGCAAGGTTCAGATATTTCAATGTCTCTTCGCCTCTCCTTTTATGAGTCTCCGCGACTTGTGGTGCGATTCTTAGACACGCAACACAGAGGGCAAGAGGAGGGGGTGAGTCAGGTTGCCTTTGCACAACAATGTACCTAATTTATGACCAAGTCCATGGCCATTTTCTTGCCATGAGGAAAAGAAATGTGTGTCAAAACACTACAGAAAAAAGTATCTGAATTAGTCCTGAGTTGGGGGTGACTTGCTGAAAGTTCAAATTACTCCCACTTTGGCTCTGTCCTTCAGAATAATTAAGGTAAATGTAATAAGAGAGAGCAGAGAACATAGCTTTTCACAAGATAATATGGAAAATTTTACAGCTTTCATCCCTTCCTAATCCTCCCTGCTCTTTTATCTTGTTGGCTTTTTATTGGCTGTGCAGCTCCTGGGAACTTTACCCTAATAAAAAACAATCCTGCGGAATTTTCCAGAGAATTTATGCAGTATGCAAAAAGATGGGTAAGTACTTTCTTCAGTGGACAGCACACATTTCTGTTTTGTTTTTCCATCAGAGTAAATAAGTGTGTGTGTGTGTGTGTGGAGGGGGGGGGTTAGTGATAATCAGAGAGAATACACTTTGCAGGCAGCAGCATGAAAGAGATGAGAATCCTGGAAGTATTATTGAGGTTTGAAGCTCTATCGCATAGTGCCTGCCACAGAGTAATCTGATTGCTTTGTCAGAGGAAATAAATATAATTAAGAATTTTGGTTCAAATTACTGCACTTAAGTCACTACACAAAATAAGAGTGAAAAACTGCTAAATTTCTCACGATACTACTGTTAACACAATGCTGTGTGATGCCTTGTAACAAAAAGCAGAAGATAGACAAATGCAACGTGGGGTGAAATGATTAATGCCATTTGTACTTTATTTGATTTAGCTCCTCAGAGGTCACACTCAAATCTTTGTCCAGGTAATACATTACATTTCATCTGCAATGGCTCTGTTCATTTTCAAAACCAAACTCATAAAAGCATCATATAAGCAATAACCGAAGAGAGCCCTCGTAGAAATTTACATATTAATCCAATGTTAAAAATCCTCCTCTATTAAAACTTTTACTGGCTAAAATAAAACTGAAAATGCTTCATGACAAAATGAATCTGTCCTCTGCCAAGACTTTGTTCTGAGGAAGCTGCATTTCTCCACGCATAAATTCACAGTGTCCGCAGCATGGTAAGCTGTAATGCAGGCACCTCTGCTGTAAAGAAACATGTCCCAGACCACATATCCCAGCAGTCACTGTATCCGGTCTCTGCCAAGGGGCAAGTAAACTATCTCCTGCTGTAGATAGAGTCACTTAAACTTCCTCCACATGAAGTCTGAGTTACAAATCAGCAGCAGAGTGACACTGAATTTAGCCTGGAAGAGTCAGAGGCGTCTTACTAGCCACAGATTCCTCCTTTCATTGTGAGAATAATTATTTGTGACACTTTTCATACACGAACCACATTTGATGCTTAAAGGAATAGTTCAACTCTTTGGGAAATAATTACCTTATTTGCTTTCCTGCCAAGAGTTAGATGAGAAGTTTGATACCACTCTGAGATGTCTGTGTGTTAAATATGAATCTAGAGATAGCAGGCCTAGCTTAGCTTAGCATAAACACTGAAAGCCGAAGGACACCGCTAACCTGGCTCTACCAAAAGGTAACAAAATCCACCTACCTTCCTAACACGAGTTCTATCTTGTGTGTTTGATTGGTATAAAACATGAATTAAAGAACAACAAGTTTCTGTTTTACGCAGAGTTATGTGCTGATGCTAATCGTTGGCCGCGCCAGTGGCTTACTGTAGTCTCTGCTGGTTAACTGTAAACCTCACAGTCATGACTAGACTCCAGGAAGTAAGTTTGGATTTGTCTAAGATGATGTTACTTGACCTAAACCTTTCACTCTGTGCTTGCTGGTCCAAGAGGACAGACTGACTGACTATTCATTATTGAAATGAACATCTGACAAATGAACATCAGATGATGAGGGGAGAGGGGTAGCATTTTGTTTTCTTATTTATGTAGGCACCTTTTAATGATGTTACAGTAACTATACTGTTGGGTTACCTTGTGAAGAGTGTTTTCTAAGGTGTTTTTTTAAAGTGTCAATTGGGTTGAAAAGCATCCCCACAGTATTGTGTTATCACAGTTCTGTGGCAAGAAGATGCTGAGTCTGGAACGCAAAAATGTAGAATGACTGTGGGGTGTATGTCCGAGAAGTCACAGTCTGAATTATAACTGCAGAGGCAAAAGATGAGCTATTCATTTGCAATAATCAATTAACAATGTCTAGTCACAAGCATTGCATCTTATTTCATTTATTTATTAGCTCTCCTTCTAATCATGCAAAAATAAAATGGATAGCTGAGCTCTTATCTTATTCTACAAAGTTGGTATTGATGTTCAATAGCCCCTAAACACATACAGATGTTGGGCTAGCCATTGTTGACTTGGGCTTTCAATTATTAAATAAACAATTAGGCATGTCGAGTCACAAATGTCCTCAGCTTTATTTTTGAGTCTCAACACAATTATTATTATTAAGTTCATAGGATTATTAGGAACATAAAAGCTTAGCAGATGCTAAGTGAATAAAAGCATCTGCACAAGGTGCTACAACTATTAGATTTTCCTAGTGTTAACTGGTGAGCTGGGGATAACCAGCAGAGCAGAGTGATACTGACTGTAGGTCAGAGTCCATGGCCTGAGAGCAGAAGTCCAGCACCCACCTGGGGTTAAGATGGTCAGACCCCATGTGCCTCTGTGCTGTGTAAATAATCCAATTATAGCTGCTCAGCATCAGATTGATGTGAAACTGATTCATTCATCATGTGAGCTGACAGGCGGGGCTCAGCGGCTGCGTCCTGCTACATCCTAGTTTGCCCTTTCTCTCTTTACTCCCCCGAACACACCCACAATGTTTCTGACAAGTCAAGAGGAGGACCTGAGGGGCCCATCTGCTGCTCCTGCTCGATAATGACTTACTGTCCAAACCAAGGTTTGAGGAAGACCACTGTTAGACATACGAGTCATTTCAGTGTTGATTTGGGGTCCAATTAACCAAAGCCCAATCAGAAGTGACATAAAAAATTAACTTTCAGAATGAATATTGGGTAATTAATGATCATGGGTCAGGCAGATCGCCAGTATAAAGTCAAAATAAATGCTCTAACATTCAGAGCGCCAACGGGTCAGAGCACCTTCTGAGCACAAAATGGCAATCTAACATTCCAGTGTTTACAAGCGTTCTGCCACTCATGGCTAAAAATAATGCACTACGCACTTCTTGCACATTTACATGTTTGCGAGAATGAGTGTGTGACTGACAGCATCTTGACACTGCTACTATGGTGTACTGTGCTGTTTGAGACTGACAACTATACTTACAACTCAGAGTAAATAACCTTTTTTTTGCAGTACAGTGGAGTAAGGTCAGCTCATTAACAGGGTCAATTCTAAACGGGCATTACTAACATTGTGACCATATTCGTGATTAGTACAAAGAAACAAATAGAATATGCCTTCTTGGATTTTATTTTTTAGGGCTTTGACTTTAATTCACTATGTGACTCGCTCATGTGTTAACTTTCATAAGCATTAGAGAGTCTTGTTTAACTGTGAAAAGGAGCATGAGATTGACAGCCAGATTGGTGCGGTGTCCAAAGTTATGCGGGTGTTGTATCTGACAGTAATGGTGAAGAAGTAACTGAGCCTTAAGGTGAATCTCTCGATTTACCAGTTGATTTAAGGTCCAACCCTCACCCATGGCCATAACCTTTGGGTAGTGACCGAAAGAACGAGAGTGCGGAGCTTCCTTCGCAAGGTGTCTGCGCTCATCCTCTAGGACAAAGTGAGGGGTTCAGATACCTAGACGGAGCTCTTGAATGAATACAACTAGATGAAAGGTTTGGAGGCATTAGCAAAAATCTGTTTGTCACAACATTGAAAATGGCGGAGAAAAATATCAACTATGGTTGAACTTGTGTCAACCCTTGATCACACAAAGGCAAGACATTTTATTCGATGTTGCACCGGCAACATCAGAACAAGATATCTCAACTACCACATGCCACATTGCCATGAAATTTGATGTGGATGATTTCAAAAGATTTTTTATAACTTCTGAACTCTGGTCCACTGTTTTAGAGCCGCCAGGACAAAAGCCCTTTTGATTTGAACATTCTTCTAGTGCCACCACAGGATAAACTTCACTTTCCACAACTGATAAGGCTCTACAAATGTCCTCAGTATGTTGCCAGATGAACACTTTTGTAATGTAGGAAGTCATTATGTTACAGGTTACAGGCCAGACAACTCAGTCAGCTCAGCTCAGTTGAAAAACCCAGGAACCAAATTTTAAGTGCAAAACTTGCATCAAGACAAAAATGGACGTCGTCTGCCATCTGAGATCTGGTTGTTGTACAACTGACACTAAAAGAAGTACCCATCTCAGTCCATCTCAGTTTTTTGTATTTTCCTTTTACCAACCAGACGCTTGTGTAGCCTCTCCAACAGCTGTGTCTGCCATTGTGGCGTATCACACTAAACTGATTATAACACCCTGCAACAATCAACACCAACAAAAAGGACTCTGATATACATAATTGTAATCGAGTTTGACAACAATGTCAAATAAAAGAGCCTGCATAAATCAGGATCTGATGTTCTGCATCCAGTGGAGCAGAAAGACAAGCAAAAGAGCTGCTGAGGGGCTGAGCCCTGAGCCTAACGGGGCAGGCGAAAGGGAAATGTTTGGTTAGCGACACTGGCTTCCACAGAGGGACTTCTGCATTACATTCAAGTCCCTTACACACATATACAACAGTATATGCTGTGGGATTGGAGCGTGTAATGACAGCCAAAATAAAGAGGCACTTAAAGTGTGGCCCCAGCACCTACAAAGGCTTCCTCAGTGTGGCGTATAATAGGGCCTGACCGTGTAACCCCTCTACCCCAGCCCACCCCACATCTGTGTTATTAATGTAACAGTGCCACGCATGGCCTGTGACTTGGCCTCACACTGCCAAACACATATTTAACTTCACCCCATCCTTCTTAACAGATAAACTGGTTAGAAAATGATTTCACAAAAAAGACCACAACCATTCATCATGGCATTGATGTTGTATTCCAACCTCCAAGTATAAGCAAATGTTTTTATTTCCCACAAAAGAACACTGAGGACATTAAAATGTGTCTCTGCCATGCTATAAGTGACACGCCATTGTCCTGTGGCTGTTAGAGCGTTACCCCGCC
Organism: Enoplosus armatus; assembly: GCF_043641665.1. Classification (NCBI taxonomy): domain Eukaryota; kingdom Metazoa; phylum Chordata; class Actinopteri; order Centrarchiformes; family Enoplosidae; genus Enoplosus; species Enoplosus armatus. The sequence continues at coordinate 23,346,759 of NC_092180.1, read as the reverse complement.
TGTTTTTATTGTTTGTCATCTTTCTGGAGCTGACATCAGCCTCATGGTCCTGTAAATCATGTCACTTAAAGTGCCATTGGAAACACAGGCTGGTGTTATGGCTTGATTGGTGCGGTGAGCGGAGAAGGGAATAAGGGCACAGAGACCTGTGGATCCTCAGAGATATCTCTTCCCAATGCCTCATGGACCATTAACTGCCTATCAAAGACCCAACAGGCTCCCCTCGCTGATCTGCTATCAGTGTAACGGGGAGACATTCGATCACAAGCAATTCTCTGAGCAAATTGGCAAACATTTCAGGCCTCAGTTTGAAGTGAGTTACTGAGTTATGATTTCAAAATGTTTAGTGTTAGTTTCTGGTAAAACATATATATGTAAATATCTTAAAGTGACAAACATTTAAGCTATAATTCCTACATTTTTTATTTGATATGACATCAAAATAGAGTAAAATCACCCTTGATGGGGAAACAAAGATTTCCCCCTTTTATCTAATTCCAGGTGGGCCTAGTGTTTGTCTTGTGGACAAGCACCATTGTGGCAGTTGTGTGTATGGCACAAAAACTCTCATAAATCGTATTTGCCATTCTCAGGACCCGAAGAAGAGGAAAAAGCCCATTGCTAGATCCTGTCAACAGTGCATTTGATATAATTACCATGTTTATTGGATTTTTATTTTCACAGTGACAAAAGGGCCATCTGCCTACAGCAGCTCCCCAGTCGAGCTGTAAGATCAGCTGTGAAACATACTGGGGAACGGATCAAAGCTCTCCGAGTCCCCTCATCAAGCTCCAGTCCATTTCTTAGCCAAGCCCAGCGACACAACCATTACTTATTTCAGAAAATTTCTCAATTTGCTTCTTTTTTGTGCAAAAATTATTTGGTTCAGGGTAGAAAATGATCCGATAATCTTAAAGTAGCTTAAAATCATTGAATCCTGGGCAGAAGTACCTGAGAGCACTTTACTTCTTTTTACATTTCACATTGTTATTCATGTGTTCAGTGTGTTTTGAGATCTTTGGAGCCACAAAAACATTTAAACATCCATAGCAGGATTGAATCGTATCACAGGAAACAATTTCTCTACAAACAGTTTTTCAAGATACTTGGTTTCCCTACTCAACAACGTTGTGTAATAGACAACCTCAGCTTCAGAAACCAAATCACCCATTTGGCACAAATATAGCTTTGGGTAAGTAAGGAATGATGACAGAATGTTTCTGATGCATTGTTTACCTAGTAGGTAGGGGACCTTACCAATTGTTCCATTACCTCACATGCAATGATGTGGATAACAGTATTTTAACACTCATCTTAGCTTGGCTCTGTCTGGCTGTCTGGGAGACACGTTAGACAAGAAGCACAAAATCAATGATAAGAACACTTCAAAGTTTGCTCGGGAGCTGTCAGGAAACCTGGGTCAAATTGGAGTTGTTCTAAGCATTTGTGTTATCCCACTCAGAGCCCCAGATGGGCGGTGTTTAACACATTTATGCAATCCAGCGAGTGTCCAGTATGTTACCAACCACATAGGGTACCAAGTTGACTTTTAAATGTATATTTGAAATTTGTTTAATGTTTTCATCTGTATTTCCTCAAATGGGAAACTTAATTGCTCTGGCAATTAAGTTAGACATCGTAAGGTTTTGTTCTGGAGAAATATATGTATCAAGTACCTGTTTGGTGGGAAGAAAAAGAGGAAACAAAAATATTGTAAAGGCATCACTTTTTCCTCCTTCAATAATTATTGTTGACTTGTTTACAACTACAGTATTTCACATGTCAAGTATTAACCATTACATGTAATTACATGAATGCCACTTCCCTTGTCCCCACTGGCTCATCTGTGTCACTGCGGTGCTCCTCGACACAGAGAGGTGAGAGGCCTGTTAAAAGACGCTCCGCTGGGAACGAGGAAAGTGGAGAGACTGCCTCTCTCCCTCTCGCCCTGGGATCGTATTTCTGAGGGTTATCAAGCGGCTCATTTAAATGAGGGCTGGTCACAGCAGGAACCAGCTGAACAAAGTTACTATTACCAGCGCCTCTCCTGCGCTGCTCTCACTCTCCCCTAATTGGGTTTGACTGCATTTGTTTAAATCCACGGTGGAAGAAAGAGAAAGGAGGGTAGTGGGGTTGCAGTGAAACTGACGTGTGTCAGTTTGTCCAGACACGGTGGCACTTTAGAAAAAAGGGCTACCACTCCCTGGGCTTATTAAACAAAGGTTGGGGGGATGAGGCTTGGTAGGTCACAGAACAGGCCTAGTCAGTCAGTGACTGGAACAAGCCAATCCTGGTCTCTGCTTGCACATGCACAATCACCTCTGGTGGTCCCAGCTCATTTCCTCAGTCAGCGGGAGCACTGACACACTGTGTACGGTGGTGCATGGACACCCACATAGGCATGTAACACATGAACATGTACACAAACACTCTTAATCCATAACCCCTCCCACAGTTACCAAGCCACTAAGTTGTTGAATGCTGGGCTCCAAGGTACATGTGGTTGCCCTCCGGCTCTCGTGACAGGAAGACAGCTTTGATTTGAAGTATAACAACATTTGACAGCAGTCAAGAGAAAGTTAGAGGGCATTAAAAGCTCAATATGTTTGAATCAGCAGCTTTTTTTTCCCCCAAGGACAACACTGACCCTTTCACATATACTAAAACTTAGGTCCTGCAATTCAACACAGTTACCCTCTCTGACATACTGCAAAGTCAGATGATGCTGACCATCAACCAATAGCATTCTGAGCTAAACAGGGACAAAGCCGATCAAATGCTGTTTAAATGTCAGCCATCCGTAGTTCCCGGTTCACATAAACAAAGACAAATGATAACTTTAATGACCCGCTACTTTTTCAAGCATGTTTTTTCCCCTCTTGACCACACTTTGCCTCGCATCACGCTAAAAAGGGATTCCTTGTAAATTTTATTGCAGCAGTGTCAAAAAGACTCCCATCGAAGAAGCAGTAAATATTCTAACAACGTCTAGATGCAAGGCCATTCCTGCTGGCTCCAGGCACTGAATTAGGCCAGCCTGTTTCTAGTTAGACAGTCATTAAAGAGATCTTACAGCCACAGCAAATGGTTTCCTGTCCTGAGTGCTTAACTCCTGTAGTAGGAAATGTCCTAGGCCGTAAAGGGTGAACCAAACTTCCTGAACATTTTTTAAAGTTACCACAGAGGGCATGCGGCGTGTTCCGACCATTCGATGTGGCCAATCAAACAGGACCCTGCTTGACCCTAACATGGCACTGACCGTTTAAACAGGTGGTGTCCATTTATTGGACCAGCGTTGTGTTTAATATGGGAATGACAGGCTTATTCACTGGCCGGGGAAATACTCAACCTGGTATGAAAAGAATAACATTGAGAAAGAGGAAGAATAAACAATGGAAGCTTCATTGCTGAGAAAATATCATTCATCAAAGCAGAGATGGAGATTTTTTTAAGGGTTTTCTCTTCCGAGTAGGGTTGCTGGATTTAGGGCACGAAGCATAGTGGTATCAACATTTCACAACAAGCTGTATGTAATTCTCAACCACCATATTGTATCTATCAACACATTTTACAGGTATATGCAAAGAGAACCGTTCAATTGCTTAGAGAAATTTCCCACCCCATCTCTACCTCCCATCTAGCAGCCAGTTTGCAGGCTGCATAACCACTCCCAAGACAGTAAAGGTGTTGAGACCTGAGATGCAGAGCACCTGCTGACTCCACTCTACAGGTGACTCTGTCTTTCTTTGACCTCACAAAAACAAAACAAAAACCCTGGGTTTCCTGTTCCCACCGCACACTGTCTGGCCTTCGACTAGAAGAAAACCTGTCCTGGCAGACAGCATGCATCATTTATTAGTCATGAGGAAACACATTCACATTCAGCCTAGCCGGATGTATAGTGCAGCACAAAGGCGGGGTTTATGGTGCTATGGTTTGTCGGGCCATGCATATGTCTCCATGCCTGGGGCACAGACTTGAGACAAAGAGCGAAAATATGATATTACAGCTTCAGGAGGGTGGGTGACTAACATCCCGCGGAGATGAGTACTTACATGACTGTTATGAATCAATGCACTCAAGAGTCGATAAAAGTACTGTAAATGTCAAGTTAATAGCTGGGTGCTATGGGTATATGAGTTTTAAAAGGAAAAGATGAACAATGCCCGTGTTGTAAAAGAGGTGGGGTTGTTGGCAGGTCAGATTCCTCGAGTCCATTAGCAATCCTTATACTGTGTTGGAGACTTCAGAGATAAGAAAGTACATGTTACTTCAGAGAGACAAAGGGTATAAACTATATGGTGATTGTCATTGTCTGAACCGAGGCTTGGAACAAATAGCTGATTCACAAAAAAGTACTCAAAGAGGCTAAATTAAACATTAAAGATACTAGGTGATGAAAAAGAACGTAACCATAGAAATGTACACCTGTAATTAAACATGAACACTCATATTCACACACCACATATGGGCAGGCACGCATATACTCATACAAACACTTGTATGCACACATGCAGTGGACGTAGTGCTGCTCTGTTTGCGGCATTGTGTCAATAGAGGCAGATATGTAACTCCAGAGCAGAGCGTTGGTAATGATGCTGTCCAGTCATTAATCACTGGCTCTAGAGAAAACAGAGAGTTCAGTCATGGCAGAATCGGCCTGGCCCTGGGACGGAGATTAGAGGCCTAATGAAAGCAAAACAAAGCTGGACATGTGAAATTTATTGGCACATTTATAAAAGCAGCCCCAGAAGGACACTGCCACCAATAATCATTTCAGAATCCCAGTCAAGTGCTGTTTCCTCGGCCAGACGCAATCTGCAGAGGGGATATTTGTGGAGTGGCTGAACAAACACAGATTTGCTGGTATCTCCATCTTTCCCAGCAGCTGGGAAGGCAGAGGGAAGGCAGGTCGCTGGTGTGTTGGCTGATACCCCGCCTCACTGCAGCTGACTTCTGGGAACAACACTTTCTGTCCTCCTGGCTCCTCCTATGACCCAGTGTGCTGTTGTGTGTAGCAGCTCACTGTCTGCCACCTCCCTGCTCCTTCCCTCTTCGTGCCCTGAATCCTACTGGCCAACTACAGATACTAACAAAGAGGAGGGACTAGATTCCCATCCAATCTGCCTATTTTTACATTGTTGTACAATGCTGAACCAAACTAACACTTTTTTTCTGGTCATTTATAATATTAGTGAAGCTGACTTTTTTCCCTAAAGTATGAATACTGTCACCATCACCAGTAAGTTAACTACTACAAAACATATATCATATGGGAAAACATTTGGATTCATGGTGATTCTATTTTTAAAGTTGTCTGTTTGCACCAAAAAAGAACAAAAAAAAAAAATACCTGAAATTTTAGAACACAATACATTTATAACAGTAACATGTCATTTTAGAAATCTTTAAAAAATCTCGTTCTCAAGTAACACTGTGGAAAAACTTAACACTATCTTCTGTCATTCAATGCCAAATTCTAAGCTGTTATAGTTAGCTATTAAAGTTATTATAAATCTGTCCAAAAAAGAGGGCATGGATCAAGATAGAAATGAAGATATTTAAGTCTAATGTGTACCACATGCAGCAGGCTGGGAGGAAGAGGAAATGGTACTTAAAATGGCCATTGTTCTAATTCAGAGCCAATCTGGAGATAATGACAGCAACATCAATAGCAGACAGTCGATTCACAGATAACATCTTTTTTCCTTTTCGTTGAGCTGTTATCATCAGCCCAGGGATTAACCATTTTGACGCCGAGGTTGTGACCTTGGTGCTGTGATTGTTTATGATTTCAGTCCTTGAGGATGTGCCTAAAAATCTATATGTCTAATTAATTCATGAGAACGACACAAAAGGCAGCTGGTGAAAACAGGTGAGTTGAAATTATGTGCGCAGAGTGCACCGTGGCTACATTTGACTCAATGGATGAACGTGGGGAAATAAAACAAAGTCATTATGTGAAACTAAGATTGAAGAGTAATGTCCTCGCACAAAGGAATTCAATCATGATCCTGCCAACATTTGGATCTGATGTGGATGAAACCAGTGAATGATTGGACTATCCAGGTATCCAGGTTTTAACTTTGTATCTGAGACATACCCAGTTCATGACTGCCCTGCTGAATTGTGTGATACATGTGTTCTTTGTGCTCATCTTTAGTTGATGGTCAGTTGCTACGCCTGTCTTTGTTCCACTCCGTACACTGAGCTGTTCTCCATGGTAACCTCTAATTAGGGATGATTCCTACTTGTGCACTTTGCCCTTGGAAACTTGCCTTTTTCATCCCCATTCTCCCTGTCTTGTAATGCTACACCAGCCCTCTGAGCACAGTTTAAATTATTCACCTCTCTAAAATAGGCCTCTGGGTGCATGAAGCCTGACTGACCTCTAACCTGCGACTCAGGTCCATTGGAACCGAAATCTATATTTTTCTATTTGTGGAAATCCAGACGTTCAGGTAAAGAAGTGGTTGTGAACATAATATCTAGCTGTCACCATGAAGAGCCCCATGCTGTCCCTGAATGCCTCACTCATTCTCTGTGGATGGAGACTGAAAGAATTACGCATTACGGTTTCTTAGAAAAGACCAGCGATTAAGTTGAACTTGTCCAACATAGAAACAGTTGAATATATTGACAAGTACGTACATGTGTATATTAGATGCTTTTGCCACAAGAATACAAGGCAAGTCTGTGATGTTCAAGACCAGTTCTGATGGTCACACTGAGGACGGTTGAGAGTTTGCTTAGTTTGGCCAACATGCCTGTGAATGTTTTTTTAGTTCTTCTTTATTACCACCACAAAGAAGTATGTTTTTTGGTCCTGTCTGTTTGTTTGTTAATAAGCGAAATATCTATATATTTCTCTATATTTCAATGAAATTGATGCTAACAGTGGGTCATAAGAATAAGATGGAGCAGATTTTCTAAGCACTTTTGCACTTTGAGCATGAATTACGAAGAAGAAAAAAGAAAAAAAAAAGGCCCATGCAGCCCATGATTGTCTCTCAATACTTCTGGATCCAGATGCAGATTATACAATTCTAAATATTGTCCATTATTAAAATTTTGAGGATTGTGCAGCCCTTTCATTCCTGAAAGGGAGATTGTGCAGATGAGTACATGGCACTTTTTTTCTAGTTTTTGTCAATGAAGCACAGTTTACAATAGAGGCTTGACAATAAGGGCTAGATTTTAATCTTTTTATTCATTTTTCTCCACAAAAGATAACAAGACTAAACTTAAGCTTTGAGCTTAATACTAACACTCACAATGACAATGCTAACATGCTAATGTGAATCAGGTATAATTCATCACAGTTATTAAAATTCATCCTCTGGGCACGATGCATGTCTGTTCATATCCATGGTTGGCTTTCCATACAACAGTTGTCAAGACATTGCACGAAAAGCCAAAACTTTGAACCTCCTGATGGTGTTAAAGGAATAGTCACGGATCACCAAAATTATTACAATTAATTCTGAGCAGGACATGAATGTGTGTGGCAGAATTTTATGGCAACCCACCCAATAGATGTTGAGATTTCCCTCAAAGACACAAATATTAACCTCAAGAGAAAAATTCAGGGATCTCTTATTAGTACACATCCCATGGGAACCACGAGTGGTGCCAGGAGATCTATCTATGCACAAAAGTTGACATGTTTCTCAGCACAAGTGAAAACTTTGACCTGCTGGTGATGCTGGAGGAAAAGTCAGTGGACCACAAAAGCCATTAGGATTCATCCTCTGGGAACCATGAATATCTGAATTAAATTTCATGGCAAGTCATCCAATAGATGTTGAGATATATATAGATATATAACTATACTATTGTTATTTAAAATAGTGTGCAAGATAGCTAGCAGTTTATAATTGTGTATTTATGATGTATATAATGTCATGATTGCAGTATTGAGATTGTATGTTATAATGTGCTAGTGTAAGGGTAATCTTGTTGCTCTAGCTGGCCAACTGGCTGGAAACACTGGTGTACTTCTATTTCACAAAAACAAGATAAAGTGTAACATATATATATATATATATATATATATATGTTACACTGTGGCAAAGCTTTATCTTGTTTTTGAACAGAATTAAGGTTATATATATATATATATATATATATATATATATATACATATATATATAACCTTAATTCTGTGATTCAGTCATTTTAAACTCAAAAACATCAAAACCATTAAATTATGTAACACCCCTAGAAAAAAGATAATTCCCCCAAGACATAACAAGGCTTAATGTTTCACTACAGTGTACATGATTGTGTCAGTGTGTGAGCTCATATGTGGATGTCTGAGCACTATGTGGTGCTTGGCGGTGCAGAGGCTTGGAAATGCAGCGGGGTGCCACCGCTGACACGGAGACACTTCAACCCTCAGGCTCTAATCCCTTTTGAACCAGCCCAGCCACTAACGATGGACCATATGTTTGGGCGAGCACAAGCGCTCTCCTGTGCTATGTTAAGAGGGAGAGAGATGAAAACATTTTGCCAGCCTCTCTTCCCCCTGCAATCGGATCAGTCATCAAGTCACCCTGTGAGCATAAATGAGAGCTCTCCGAATGGGGAAAAAAAACCCAAAACAAACACTTGCACTCATAGCACAATCAGCCGCGCTCTCCCAGGGAGAGGAGGGAGAAGTAAATTACATAAAGCAGACATATGTCATTCTGATTCCACTCAAATTGTGGATTACTGCTTTGATTAATCACTCTTTAATCTGAGTGCTGAATTTATGTCCCCCATCACAGAGAAATAAGCTTATTCCTCTCTAGCAAAGGGCTGTGATTATTTCTTTCTTCTCCCTGAGCTATTCTTCATTGCCTGAGGATTGCAACTTAATTATCTTCGTGTCAGACGATTATCTCCGGGTTTAATTTCATCTTCATTACGCCCCAGTCATATTTCAATTAAACATGCTATCATAGTGTTCACACATACTGTACTTAAACCTGTTATTTCTTCAGTTAATATTGTGCTAAGAGCTACTGTGGAGGTTAACAGATGTCATAATTATGCACTTACTAAACATATTTCACACTTGTCTGTGCTGGCGGTATGTCAAGACCTTAGTATGCAGCGGTAGTAATCTAATGGCAATATGCTTTAGTTGTGATCTATAATACTGCCACAGTCTGCTGGGGTCTCTGCTTAATTATGACACACAGAACAAGTACCAGCAAGCCGGGTTAAGGAGGTTCAAACATTACTAGATTACTCAGCACACTCATTGTCTCACTGCTGTGATCAGTGCTGCTCTAACAATGTGTGCTTGGTTCTCAGAAATGTGAATATGACGCACAAATGTCCATATGTCTTGTAGAACCTGCCAGATGTACATCATGCTGCACAGACATTACTATGCAGGGGGGTCTGTGCTAGTTATTATGTCATGAGCATGGTGCAATTTTTGTCGGACAGAAGTTTTTCTGTCACCATGTCATTTTTAGAAATTCGCTGTGAAGTGAGCTTCAGAGGAAGGAGAGTCACAGTTCAAGGTCTGTGCCAGAAACGGTCAAGCAGCGCTGGGCAGTTTTAGTGCAAAGGATTACTGGGTTTTGTGCTGGATTTACCCGCCTGTTTGGACAAGGTCAAATGCTCCAGTCTCAAAGTGCAGTTGTGTTTTGAGCCATTTTTGGGGGGCTTTGCCAAGAGACATACACACTAACAGATCCATAATACACCTGTTGTTTTGGATGACGTGCTGGCAATTTTGACTTTGATGTAATCAAATAAGGAAAAAGGTAAAAGAAGACCATTTTCATTCAAACTTTCATCCAACACAGCACTGTCAGTATGCAGCATGACACGCAATTTGCAGACCTGTGTAGCAATACATTATTGCAATGTCATATTCCTAAAATTCACATTTTATAAAGCTATTTCTGTATTCTGTCCGCAAATGCAACATTGGAAATGACTGTAGCCAAAAAATACGAGTAAGAATAAGGATATGGTTGAAGAGCTTGTTTTAAGAGTGTGTCTGTGTGTGAATGTTTCTCCTGTGTTTTTCTATTCCAGTAAGTGTATTTTTAAAGAACACCAAGGACACAGCATTAACTTATAAACATTTATTATCTTTTTTTAAGATAAGATGCCGAAAACTTAATTGATTGAATGTTTCAGTTTTGTTTATGTCAAAATTATTATATTATTGCTCCTTGAACTAATTCCATGTCCCTCTCCCCAAGGTCTTTTTATCTTAGAAAAACAGCTTTCATCCAAGTGCCTGCATGGTATCATTTATAGTAAACAATGTTATCACAGCGGTTGGATGTGTAGTACCTCTAATCTACTCTTATAGGATAATCCCAGTTTTTTCATCAATATTTAGGTAAAAAAACAAAAGATAAAACAAGGAAATAATTGTTAGACAACCACAATTAGTGTTGTTGACTTGGATCTGTTATTCAGAGATGGATTATCAACAAAATCTGCTTTTTGTGCACTTGATCTCCTCACAGATTATCCATGTATTTTTCTCCAGAGGATAAGAAACCCTGATCTCTCAATAACACTGCTGCAAAGGAATACTGTGTGCATCACTGTCACATGCAGCCCTGTAATAAGTAACAATGAAAAAAAATTTCAATATGAGAGGGATCTTTTCCTTACTTCCTTTGTTTCCTCTTATCTTATTTTTTTTACAAACTCCCCACATCTTATGGAAATGTACCACTACTCCAAACTACTCAGAAAAGTTGAACTATCTGGTCTTTAGTTGCAATCAAGGAAAGCCAGCCAAGTATGTCTCCACATCTAACCCAGCATGATAATGCACTAACCCTGTTGCCAGTTCAATGAATCCAGACACTGGCTGCCTGAGTTTCCTCCCGCTAAGAAGGGAGAATAGATTACCAATAGCTCAGGCAGGGAGGCAAACAAACATACAAATAAGCTGCACTCAGTCGGAGAACGCCTAGCAATTAAAGCAAAATGCCTGTGATGCCCACCAGATAGGAAATGTGTGGGACATGAACCAAATGTGCAGAGCAGACCTGCCAACCGGCCCACATTGAGCGGAAGAGCTCCAGGGCAGGCTGTCAGACATGTAGGAAACATCATGCAAGAAAGCAAACTTCAAATCTTGAATTAGTTAAATCAGAAACAAAGGATGTTGTCAAGGTCTTAATGAAATTATTATAGAAATTCATATTATCAGATGAATCTATAGATAATAGCTGGATGGAGTATTAGCCATGCTCTGAGTGGGGGAACTATCAAAAGGAAAGGAAAACCAAGACACCCACCTTTGTCTTTGGCTAGTGTAAAACACCACCTGATTGATGCCCTGAAACAAAGTTCGCCAGCTAATGGATGCTGTGTGGTGTTCTAACTGAATCTGGGAAGTATTTGAAGTTGAGCTTGATAATCTCTGCAATCTCAAAGGGATATCCTGGCGACTAATTTTTTAGAATCAACAGTAATATGAATAATATGCGTGAGAGGCCCAGGGCCATTGGCTGCTCTGCTCTGCTCTGAACATTGTGTGCAGGGCAACAGTGCGAGGAACACCCACACACATATACGCATGCACAAACACACATGCAGGTGTGTGGTTCAGAAAAATAGAGTTGTTTGCTGTTGACATTTACCAGAGTTTGGGTGAGTTAGAACATGACTGGATGGGAGATGAGGGTGAGCAGTGGAGGAAAGGAAGTAATGCCATTTTTAGACTTGAACATCAGAATTCTGTAATTCTGAAATCACTGCTTGCTTGTATGAATACTGGAATACATGTAATGTTCGTGCGTATTTGTTTGTGTCTTTGTGTTTGTGCATGTATATATACGACTGTATGTGTAGTCCCAAAGGAGGGGATGGAGAGGTGGACGGGGGGGCAGAGGCAATCAGGGATTATTGTTACTGACAGGGCTGCACCTTGATGGGCTAGGCGCTGCATTGTTTGTCACCTAACCAACCTCAATCAATCAATCATCTCCCTCAGCCCGCATCACCAATCAATCAGCTCGGCGCTTCGCCCACAGAGGGCCTTTCTGTGCGCCGCTGCCCTGGCTCGGTTTACACCGGCCAATCAAGTGTCACGGCACCACGTAAGACCCATATCAGAGCACTTAGGACAGAACTCAATATTCAACGAGTGGTGGATGAATTTTAATGTGCTCTTGCTAAAAACTAATTTTAGGTAGTGTTTTATATTCATGTAATTTTTTTTCACAACAGATGAATAGTGTAGAGCCAGGTGGACCACAGCAGGTAATTATCCACACTGATGTGTAGTGATCAGAATTACACTCATCGAACAATGTCGTGGTAATGTAATGCTTAATGCGTGCGTGCTGTTTGCAAAGTGTCTTAGGCTACTTCCTCCGTTGCGTCTTAGATGCATTTTCGGTGCATATTTGCTTGTTAACTCCTAACACATGTACTGTAGCTCTGAGGCATTGTTCAAACAACGTCTCTGGAAATTCTTAGGAAATGGCTATAAGTCAGAGATATGTGTGATGAACTCTGGTAAGTTTCACCTCAAATGTTATCGGGGGGATTTAAAAAAATCCCTCTCAGCACCTCTATACAAAATTACTATCAATGTTACACATTTAATGAATAACACTTCTCAGAGGCAATTTTTACACAGTGGTTGGTTTATTAGCAGAAAAGCTGTTAAAATTTTAATTGTTCTAAAACAATGTGTGTCAGGATCTAAAAGCTGCTTTATCTACTGTAGGCTGTAACAACATTTGTAACAATGATATATGCCAACAAATGCGAATGCTCAAGATAAAAACTATTTGATGCAAACCACACTGTATATTTAGGATTATCTGAATGCATTATTGCACTTCACAGTGAAATGAAAACTAAACCATGTGTGTATACTAAAAGAACCTGCTATTCTGTAATCTGTATTCACTCATTTCACGAACTTGAACTTTGTCTTACGAAAGCATGTCAACATATAATTCTTCGCATGATTTTGTCCATAATGGATGTAAATGTATTGAATGACCACCTCCACCAGCTCTGTCTATTGATCTCCTTCATGTTGTGAGGAGGGTGTGTTTCATCTGATGAGGATTGTCTCCCTCCCAGAGCCCCAACTGGGGCTGATGTTTCTTTTTTCAGCACATTAGGTTGCAGCCTTAGGGGTGCTTTGACCAGTGGATCAATGGCTCTCGCGCTCTTGTCACCATTCATTTGGAGTGAGCGAGCGCTGGCTCCAGTCCTCGTCTGCCGCTGGCCCTCCTTTCACCTGGCCTCCTCTCTCTCCCTGAGCTCCCCTGACAGCTGGCTGCCACAACCAGCAGCAGACAGACGACAAGTCCTTGGGCTCCACAAATGCATGCACGCCCTCCACAAACACACACATCGCTGCGGCGAGTGGCTGTGATGCATCTGGGTGCTGACGCCACGCACCCCCACTTTTTTTTTCTCTCTCACTCCCCGTTGACTGTTTCTACACCCCCTTCTACCCGTCTACCCGTCTGTCTCTGCCGCTCTCACTCTCCGTCTGGGTTTTTCAGCCTCTTCCTCTGGTCTCTGGAGTCAGGAAGGAGCAGATCATCCAGTTGGAGGGGAACCAGCTGTGGGCCAGAGTGGCTCCGATGTCAGCTAACACCCGTGATCCAACATGTAACCACTGCTGCTCCTACACCAGCTAGCTCTGGCAATCACATCAGGAAACACGAACCCAACCTCATGTCAGAGTGTCAGAATGTTCAGGATTCGTGACTACGTCTTTCATTGGATCAAATATGATGTAAAACAAGTAAATATAGTTAGAATACACAATTAGGTTTTCAACTTCTGGCATGTGAAGCAAACCAGATCAAACTGCTTTTACTGCAACATTAAAACTGTTTACTATTCAGGAACAACAAGCGCTCCTAAATATCCCCACTAGTTATTGTGCCCTTGTGCTACAGAACATATTGCACTGTATGTAAAAATGAACAAACATCGGCTGAGCGTCAGCCATCGACGAGGAGGCTTGTTTTATCGCCTGTACTTTATTACAGTTTGCCATCTGCACGGAGGTATGTTAATAGCTAGCTGCGACTATTTACACATATGAAAAAGTACATCCATCTGCCATGTTCCGCCAATCTCACATGAATCAGTCCCGCCTTCCCCAACGAACAACTGCTGTTTATTCACAAGGTGACAAGCAGCACCAAAGCCTGGCGACACCTGCACCTTACATCCTGCCGTCTGACATATGTGAACCTCACACAAACACACACACGTACACACAGAAACATCTCACATCTCACCTTGCCATGTCACACCCTCCCCATAACCCACCCTCTCCATCACCACATTTCTCAATGTAACAATGCACAATATGTTTTGGCCCCCTTGACATTTGTGTTTGCCATTTTCATACGGAGAGGCGCTCGTGTCAATTGAGCAAGAACCTATCAATTCTAATCAGTCAAAAAGGGATTATCAGGTTAATTACTTATATGGTCATTCAGGTTAATGCCCTAGCCAGGACTTGGCTTAACACTCTACCAGGTGACAAAGGCTGGCTGGGTACACTGGGCCATTTAAGGCAACCACAAGATCCATAGCAATTACTATCTCGCAGAAATACTGTACACACATTCCTTATAAAGTGACAGAGAAATGCCTCGAGGAAAAACTAAGATGCTTTTAACAGCAGCAATAATCAAATAATATACGGTTATGCATAACATGCTCTACTCTGCATCAAATTACAGCTTCTTTTTTGGCGGACATATCAGGGCACTATATTGGATGAATAATAACAATCCATATAAACCAAATATCAGAGTGGAAATTGAAATATAAATCTTGATTATGTACACAGAAACATCCCCGGCTGCAGTGTGAACAAGCCAAGCATTATGCCATAAGTGTGGGGTAAATCACCCTCTGTGAGAATGTATGGCCCCGCATCAATCAACAATAGCAATAATCTCACTAATCGGTGGTTTCTGCAGCAGCAGCAGCAACACAAACTGGAAGACTTTTTCAGAGGCGACAGGCTGCTAAACAGGCAATAGACAAAGAAATGCAGTCTGTTGTTTTCCCTAAATGCTTCACAACTATATTGTACTCCAGTAATAATAATAATAATAATAATATTAATAATAACTTTAGTTACCTCTTGTCTTGTATGTCAATAAATTATCTTTATTTGTGTGCTCCTCTGCTCATTTGCTTTTCACAATATGAAACTGTCATCATGGAAGAAAAGTGTTACCTAACATGAGAGATACATCATGTCAGGGCAGTAACCAGAGCCAGGTAGAGTACAGTGTACTATGTCAGAGGTGAGGGAACATTAAGCATTAATCCCCACCTGACACTAATACTTGATGTATGATTGACCCTGAAGCAGGGACACTGCACATTACAATCTGGGCCATATGGCAAGACATTAGCCCTTCAACCCTCCAGCAGGATAATCTCTCCATTCTGGCAATGCTTTTTCTTCACAGATTTCTTTGCACAATAATTGCATGACAGTATTAACGTATTGGGACAGATTTAGAACGTCCTGCGTCACTGGACAGAGGAGGGGCGTCTGCCAGAGGAAGTAAGGAAACATAATCTGTGATCAAGGAAGCCTGGCACACACCCTGCAGGAGACTCTAATGTTGTTTTTATAAACACCAACATGAAATTTATTTCTTATTATGAAAAAAACCCAAAACATGTCACGCATTAAGAAATGTCAAACAAATAAAAGTAATAATCTTTACATCCAGAAAAATACATGCTAGTATCTCTTGTATCGGGCTGCTTGGGTTCATTTTAATTTCTTTTTGTACTACTTCTGTACTAAAGATGACATTTAAGTGTACAACACAAATTTAGGGGTTCATATAAATGACTGATTGAGAAGGTGTGAGGTCTATACTTCATCCAGGCAACTGAGGATCCCCTGGTAGTTCTCAAGGCAGACTATCCACTATAGCTGGCCGACTGCTCCCCAAACGCCTTCAACCTACATGACCACCTCCCAACCTGACCCTGCGACATGCTGATATAGCCTCCCCAAAACCTTTGTCACAACCCCCGCCAAACAATACACTCACACATCAAGGCTACCAATCCCCCGCAGCTCCACACACCCACCACAAACACATGCATACACTCACCACCAGTACCATCAAGCTGCCCCCCCAACCCCTTCAGCCCCCCCAACCCCTTCAATCCCCCCACCCTGAAACACTAGTCCTGCTGCAGTGGAGAGCCGGTGAGACCTCAGCCTTCTCCTTTCCAACCCCAGCTAGTAATGAACAAATTCACTGCGCATTACTCTGGACTTGATCTCTAGCAAAATAGTGCTGGAACAAACAATTTGGTTTGTCAACACCTTTCTCTGGACTCCTCCATCAATGTCAGGGGTCCAAATTTAAACAGCAAAGTGCATTTGACTGCAGGACCCTGAGCTGATTAGACTTCCCAGCTCAGCGAATTGCTCTAGACAGGACGGCAGCTCTGATTGCTAACCCGGCTTGAAAATAGTCTTCGCTGCCCAGGATTAGCATGAATATTTTGATATAGATCGATAAGCAATCTCCACTCCATAAGAAATGCCAGCAGCCTTCATTTGGCTGATCAAAGGCACATCAGCCAGCGGGCGACAGCTGGCTATTGTTTTTCAGCCGGGGCTCTGTTGAGGGAGCGAATCCATGGGAGGGATCCACAAGCCCGGCTCCACTACTCTTCCCACCTAATCGTGGAAACAATCACTGCTTCACAGGATCCCATCTCCCAGGGATGAACCCACTCAAATGAGGGAGGCAGAGGGCCCGACCGCAGGGGGACAGAGTTCATTACTGCTGTGGCCTCGAACCGCTTGGCCACCGGGTGCTGCTGACCCGGAAGTAAAGGCGAGGTTAGCAATCAATCTGTTTACCTTTTCTGCACCTAAACGCATTTCATTGTATTAGACACTAGACTGACCATGGGGTCGAGGTTGATCACACTATGCTTTTGGACAGTAGCAAAATGAGAGTCAGGGACATTTTTATGAGACCTTTTTACATTCAGTGGGAGCTGAAAAGTGGACAGGACATTAGATGCAAACAAAAAACACTACACAGGACTACACAATGTGCCTTCATCAGCAAGCTTTCAACTGTAATGTCCTTTAAACCATGTGTGCATATACAGCAGCCACTCTCAAACATAAATGTCTGTGTCTTGCATATCCTGAACAGCAGGGGCGACTGGACTGATCACTCCCTTCACAACACTAACACCACTGATTTGCCAGACCCCATAAAAGGGCGCAGGTGTGACCCAAGCATTTAGCAGTTAACTAGTGTGGAGTGAGACCACACGCCACTGACAGACTGGGGGCTCCCACACGGGACCAATATGGGAGGCTGAAAAAACCAACAGAGGGAATAGTGCACCAATTGTAAATTGCAGGTTTAATTCATTAGGAAGTGTCACTTTATTCCGGGGCAGCCTGAGCAGGCCGATTAAAAAGTGGTAATCAGGATTAATTAGGGGAATATATATGTGAGGATTAGCAGGCCTATCCCTTCTACCATGCATCTCTCTCTCACTCTACTCTATATTCCTCTACCTCTCTCTGCCTGGTGAGAATTCAGCTCTACTGCCCTCTTTCTCGCATTCTTCTCCCTGTGGCTCCTCTAACCTCTTCACTCCTCTCTCTCTCTCTCTCTGTCTCTCTCTCATGACTTCTCTTTCAACCTACCCAACACAACTTCAGATTAGTGATGAACTGGGCTTTCAGTAAATGTTGAGGCGACACTTGATGGCAACTCCATGAAAAAACTATTTGAATTTTTATTTGATTCTATCAGAAAAAGTATGTCAAAGAATGTGTCATGAAATGCAGTCATATATTAAAACAAGTCTGCCAATGTGTTGTAAAATAGAATATTCTCTCTTTCACCTGTGTTTCGTCTCCAGGAGCTGATACAGTCTGCCAACATTGTTGGGAAGTCTTGCATGAAACCTTAAAAAAGTTATGAGTTGGATTCTGAAATGACTACAAAGGATCTTGACTTGGTTTTTCCTCCTGGCTATGAGCGAGTGGAATGATATTTTTGAGCACTTTCACAGTTATGACTGCATTAACCTTACTGTGATTTTTATTTTTATTTGTGTTTATGTAAAAACAAAAGGTTTTTGCAGGGGCACTTTAAAGGATATGAGTGAAAATCTGGTAAGTGTGGGTTTATTATATCTGTTTAATTATCAATTTACAGTATTAGATACCTATCTATTTATTCATTTACAACATTCAGTAAGAAATATACCGCTAAAGCTGCTGCAGGACGAACGACAGATAGATGCGGAACAGATGCATAATGGGAGACTTTTACACTAACAACCACTTGATGTCATCACAAATTTCAGTCAGACCCCCTCTGGCCAGATTTATTACTGAAATCTTCCAAACTGCTGGTTTATCACAGTGTTTATATTATTACTTCAACATGTTTCAGTTAACATAACCTTGAATCACTGCAGTTCAAGTGCAAGGATGGGCTGTTTTGCTTGCGGTGCAGCCCCATCATTGATGTTAGCAGATGACGCATGCCCTGTTCCTTGGCACAGGCTCAGACCAAATCTTTCATCCTGCTTGCCTCTCAAGTGCGGTCGGGGTGGCCCTTAACATTTGAGCTTGAATATAAATTCAACAACCAGCCTTTATTTTTATTTTGGTTCAATGGGAAAATAATATAGCCTGCAGCAGACCTCAGTGTTTTCGTTAAATCTACGAGCAGGAGATAAGATTTGGTATTTGGTTACAGCAGTTTGACTTTCAGGTGGCCTCGTTCGAGACCGGAAAGGTAGAATATAGATAAGTTCAAAACACACATAAAATGCATCAAGTGCTGTCCTATAGACTGGTTCACATTCAAGCCCATTAGAAAGAAGTGCCACAGCGAGGACTAAAATGATCCGACCACACAAGATGACAAAACAAAGCAATAACAAAAACAGAAAAGTTTAAGGGCATGACTAATCTGTCCGAGCACATCTATAACATTTGTAAGTGAATTATAAATAACATGAATCGTACACTACAGTACAGTACATAGATGTTACTGTTAACTGAACCTGGACCAGAAGGAAGACTTAGACAGGCACTAAACAAGTCAGGAAGTGTCTATTGGATGCAATCAACAGGGATACATTATAAGCAGTTTAGATATTTCCTCCTCATCCAATACTTACAAACACAGTTTACTTCACTGTGCAATTTAATGATTTTTGTGGATCTGAAAACAGGTTTGGGTGAAGCTGAGGACTTAAATAATAGCAGGAGTGGTATTGAACCTCTTCGAAGAAGATCAAATGCAGCTTTCATTAGTTTAGTACAGCGCCGGGGCTCATTGATGACTTGTCAGACAGTCTTCCCTTCAATACGCAGCGAGAGGCTCTAAAAATCATCCTTTTACTGAGCCCTCTCGGCTGTAAATTCAGCCCAGCTCAATACTGCCCCCCCCACCCCCCTTTCTAAACCTCCATTATTTCTTAGCATGGATTAACCCTATGCTGCTGATCAAAAGGAAGCTTCACCGTGTATCTGCTCAGGCCGAGATGCGTCCATCCATTAGCCACTCATAATGAAATCTTCAACTTATTATTATGGAAAAATCCATTGTTTGTCCACAGGTACCATATTTAGTGGGAGAGCATGATCTTCCAGAGGATTAAGGAAATGCTTCAGGGGGTTTTGCTGCTCTTCAGAGGGAAGGAGGGGGGGGGTGACGGGGGTGGGAAAGGGGAGGGGTGAGATTGCCTCACAAAATCAGGGGTCTTATGCACCTTTTGTGGGGTGAGACTGTTTCCAATTAAGACAGCATGAGCCGCACAATATCACATTGTCACGCAGTAAACAGAGCTCTGCTTCCCACAGAAATAGGATTGCATCCCCCTTTAGGGACTAATGACTGTGTCACTGTCCTTTTTTTCCAGCACTGCCTGAACAACTTAATACAGACATAACCTGAATGAGCATCAAAGCGAGCTGAACTAGCATGAGATACTGATCATATTTAGGCACTGCGTTCAAGAGGTGACCTGAGCATGACTACGATCCTTACTCATTCTCATTGCATTAGCCTGCCCTTGTGTTTGAAGTGTACTTACAGTAAATATGATACATACACCAGGGCTAAAAGCTTTACATAAAACTGTCTTCAAAGAGCATATTAACCCATCTTTGTTTACAAGAGACAAGACGGAGAAAAAGACAATTTGGCACAATGGTCGTAAAATGTCGCACTCCCCACCTCGCTGGCATGCACATGCACACACACACACACACACACTCTGCAGACATAACGCAGACACAAGGCTAAATCACTTGGGACGGGGGCATTTAAGACAGAGTGTCACATTTCTATGTAATAAATAGCAGAGATTGATTTGACCTCCCAGCCAGGCCGTGCAGTTTACTTATACACAAGTTAAGAAAAATGGAAGCTCTCACTCTCTGGGGATCCCTTTGAAGGAAATCTGATAGCCTGTTGTGGGTTTAAGGGCCGCGGCGGTCCAGCAGTGTCAATATGGCCCTGCTATCAGGCATCCCACCTCTCTACCAGCTCCTACAGCAAGATGAGAGGATCAGAGAGAAGCAAGCCCCAAACATCTCCAGCTGTTATCTCAGCTCTGGGTACAGAGACGAGCAACGGAGAGGAGGAGAGGAAGGTCGAAGGGTTTCTGTTACGGTTTCTTCTGGGACAACAGACCTGTCTTTTGCATTATTCACAGTAACCTCATATTCCAAATATAGCCATTTCCCCACCACTTGCTTTAAAGGCCAGCAAGACAACATGATCTGTCATGCAGTAAAAAAAAATCCAGAGAAAAGAAAGGTACAGGAAGTGAACTTTTCTGTGAATTTGCCACAGATCTGTCTTGAACACAACATCTCAGGAGCTGCCCTGAGGCTGGGAAATGAGAGTAGATACCAGCAGGTGTAAAGTAAGATCCCAATTTTGAGCACATCACCAGAAGGCAAATGGCTTCTTCCTCTTCTACTGCACATATCTGCAACCTTAAACAGGGGGCGGCGTCTCTGTAAGCATTTACAGTGACATAAAGGGAGGAAATTGCCTGAGACACAGAGCAAAAATGTATGTACGTCTGGCATCCAGCTGCAAGACGACGCTCCTGAAACACCGTCTGCTATACTGTATAGCGCACTATATACCAACAACGTCTGGCTAACTTAACACTGTTTTAAACCACGCACCTGTGCCTCTCATCTCCCCAGTGAACATAATATCAGAGACTGAACTCAGAAGCGTAACCAGAGAAAGTGGTCCACCTCAACAAGAGAGCAAATACACAGAAGCTGTTCCCAAACAGCAACATGTGGTGCCCATAAAAGCCACATCCTATTTACAGTAATTATATTGCTACAGCCACATGAATTATCAGTGACGTCACATGTAGTGACAACATCTTCAAAATATGTCAGCCACACCAAACAGGAGCCGACTCCAGTTTCCATTACAGGGTTAGTGAGAGCCGAAATTAAAGCTGAAGAATACGAATGACGTAAAAAGTTGAAAGCGTTATCTAAGTATCTGTCTCTCTGCCTGCCAAACTCTGCAGGTTGAGAATTCACTTGTGGTGGTGTTGCATGTGTTTGACAGGCAAGTTCAGAAATGAACTAGACAAACAAAGGTTTATGAAAAACTCAGAGACACCTAACGTTAGGGAGCTGTTGTGTTAGCTAGCTAAGCGGGCTAACCGGGCCGAGCCGATTAGAATGCTACAGCTGATAACTGGTGAGAACTGGTGCACTGCCGAACATTCCAGGTAAAACTTGCGCTCTGGAATTTGTGTTGTGCGCTTGCGAGAGGTCAAGACAAATAAACTAATTTGGGGCTGCAGGTCCGCTGGTCTGTGTGCGTTATGTCTTGATTGAAAAAATCAAGACTCCCAAGTCAAGCCTATGTATGGGAAACACAGCACCTACTGGACATGCACTCCTACCACCTTAAATGGCACTACTCCTTGATGTGCTTGTGCTTCCACCCTTGTGAGTAGTAGAAGTGTGTATGTGTATGTGCAACAAAAATATCGAATAACACAAAATTACACACCAAAATATTAACTTTCTATTATGTGATTCAACAAGGATATAGCCTCATTATCGGGGAAATAAGTAAGTGTCTTTCATTTTGAACACAGTTTACACACCGTTAACACTACAGGAAATGCTGGAATGCTGTGAACACATTGGCCTCTATTGACTACCCAGCTTGCTTTCCTCTCAGCTCTGCAGAACGGAGGGAAACCAGCCAGTGATGAACGATGGCAGCACAGTCAATGAAAAATCAACTGGGAAGCACAAAGCTCTTAATGCTCAGCCATATTGGCTGCTGACGGGAGCAAATAACATCAGCATAGCACTTACAGAGACCAATCATACATTTCCACCAGCAACGACACAGGTTCTGGACCGCAATAAATTCTATCCCCTGATTAAACAGTAAATTCTGCATGCCTATCAGGGTCCCATTAAGTAGGGGGCTGCTTTCAAAAACATCATTAATCAAGCGAGAGATATGGTGCGAAATATCAGTCATCGATTGTAACTGCTTATGACAGTTTACACAGCTTTATATCTGCAGGGAGTGCTCGCTGATCTATCAATTATCAGCAGCCCTTACCGCATGCTAATTGTGCATTTTCCCCTCTAATGCATTTGCACTGTTATCTTATAGGCTAATGAAACCAAACAAATCAATAAATATAAATTATACATGCAAAGATGTACTGCTGTGAACATAAAGCCTCTAATTAATTGCACTTGATTAATTTATATACTTTAATTATCTCTCCTAGCTGCAGATGGCATAAATATCTGGACAATCTGCTTATTGCTATGTCAGTCATAAAACGGCAGACGCAGTGAAACTATTAGGTGAGGCTAGCTTTGTCACTGGAAAACACACAGTTGCTGACATAAAAAAGCCTTGCCTCTGAATAATTTAAAGAGAGCAAATTGCCCGACAATGCAGGGCTTGGGACTGTTGTAATTTCTTTGCTGGTTTGTTGTGGTGAGTAGCATGTCCATTTTCCATGAGCAGAGCAAAACTCGCCACTCCATTTTTAGTTAGCCTTCTTTATGTCCATTCCCTAAATGGGTTGGGTTGACACATTTAAGCAATTTCTCTGCACAAATTCCAGCAAAGCGTTTGTGGGTAAAGTGAAACAGAGCATCACGTAGTGGAAGTCATATCTGCTGAAACTCATATTTACTGTGCAATGTGTCTGTAGAACTTCCACCCGGTTTTCATTCAATAAAGTCACATTACTGAAAACCATTATGACACTCCTAATTTTATTCATACTTCCTTCACCAGACAATGTGTGTGTGTGTGTGTGTGTGGGGGGGCTATGAGTTGTGGGTGCTGCTGTTTGAACCCTTCAGATAATTGGCAAACAGTCTGTTAGCATTCTTCATTTAAAACAATTGCTACGCATAGCTACAAGCTAACAAGCTCGAGAAAAAACCAGAGCATCCATGAGCTTCAAATGTGTTTAAGGCGTTAGGTAATATTACAAACCCTGAAAATTACTGTTTAATTACAATATAATGCAGCAGATTTAATCAGGCGACACAGAAAAACAGTGATATGATATTGTAATGCACTGCAACAAGCAGAAAGTTAAGTATGAAGTGGAGTTGGCCAAATAACTTACCTTCCAAGGGTGCATGAGGGGAAAGATAGCGAGGCTTCTGGGGTTTACATCTTGATGCTGCTAATGAGGGTGTTTTTAGTATAATTACCCCAACAGGGTGCTTGGCAGTATAATTACCAGAAAGACATTACAGAGGAACATTAGTGTGTCCAGGTACAGTAAATATGTCGAGATACAAGGTGACGAGGTCTGCTCTTTCTCTGAAGCTGGATCTTTTCTAAACAAGCTGTTATTTTTCCCACATGTGCCAAACTGCGCCCGGGAAAATCACAGTTAGACTTTATCCTTGAAACAATAACAGGTTCCTTGATAATGCTTTACATTTAAACGTTTTTAAATGTGGAGCTGCAAAATGGCTGCGTGTGAACAGTTGAGTTTGCAGTGGGATCTGTCCAGTTGTTAGATGTGTGGGGCCCTTTTTTTTTTTAAATACCAAAGTCAAGTGGGAGTCCAAACAATCAAGATTTTATGGCTGAGACTCAAACTGCAGCAAATCAGCTGCCCACAGTTGAATGTACTTTATGAAGTAAGCGAATACCTGGCAGGGATGTCTAGCACTTCTGTGTAGGCGACTCCAGACATATAGTTTAGACCACATAAATGCCACAATGCCTGTAAAAGCACCTGGACTTTTTGGCCCCAACTTCAAACATTGCCATTTACGCAATTTACCCATACAGACCTTTCATGTGGTCAGATTTTTAAATAAATAATCTCATCCCATCATAGCTGAATGTGTGGCATCTGAAACATGTATGGCCTTGTTGTACGAGTTGCAGATGAGTGAATGCAGGTCAGTCCTTTCTTACTGTCCAGTGGAGGTTGTAGTGTTTTATTGTTGTTTATACACAGTTAAGTGGTGAGGAACTGGAAAAATAGAGAAATCTGCAGCTCACACAGGATGTGTAACATAAATCAGTCATGTTATAAACAGATATTACTGGCAATTATTATGAATATCTTTTAACTAGAGCGCATTAGTCTCTCCCTTTGCATCATATATTCTCCTTATACTTGGTGAGCTGTAAAATTCTGAAAATAGTCAATGTACATCCATGTTAAATTCTACTTTTGTTGTATTTCATAATTAAATTGATTAAAATATTGTATAACTCCTATTTGACCATACACCCACAACCTGAACAAGAAAAACACCACAACCATATAAACAGAATTTGGGAATAGAAGCACTATTTTTCAGACATTGTGTCTTTGCTTTATCTTCCCTCCTCTCAGAGCCAAGACTTTTAATCATCCCGATATGATTTAGTCACTTTTAAACAATAATGATCATGGAAGGAGCATCATTTGGGAGGAGGTGATCAATCAGAGGCTCATTCAGCTTTAATTCATGTAGATGCACACCTAATACTCATTACAAAGATGCAATTTCCAGCCAGTCAACGTAGATTAATGGGGAACCATCTCTCCTAGTGTTTCTTTGTGCAGTGCCATGCCTCCAGCAGGATGGATGACTTTCATACAGACACAACTGGTCTACAGGCTCATTTATTTAATAGACATGTTTATGACAAACTGGTTAGCTGAAATCATTTTCATCACAGAGCAATCAAAATGACACAGAGCATTTCTTCTCATTTTAATGTTTTGGTTTGACATATTAATATAATTATTATTGAGTCCCAAATGTTTCCATCCAAAATGTATTCAAAAAAAGTACAAAAATGTACCAGAAATGTTATAAATATATATCCAACATTTAATTTACCTAATTTCATATGTTATCAAAAATCATAGAACATTATATCCTCCAAAGAATAATGTGGTGTGGACGAAGGTTTCAGATGATACTCTTTCTGAAGATGATCTTGGATTTTACTTTAAAATAGAGAAACGATTTTGTTAAGATTGTGTCCATGTGGTGAAGTTCTCATTTTTATAAAATCTTATTTTGTAAAACATGTACTCATGTTTGCTACAGTTATTTAAATTATACAATAACAGGTTTCAAGAGGGTTTGTGTATTCAATAGATTGAAAAACATTCTTTTCTTCTTCAAATATCATTATGGAATAAAACTTGGTAACCGTTTACGATTCATGATATAAATCAACATCTTGCGTCAGATATTTGGGTACCTGTTAGGAGGAAAAGAAATGGTATACAAAAATAACATATGAACGTGTGTGTGTGTGTGTGTGTGTGTCTTTACACATTAGACACTTTTAGTAATGTGGTACTGCCAAACACAGAAACAATGTAATTATTTAATCCACAGTAACATTAAAGCTCAATGTGAACCATTTTCATCAGAGAAGTTAAATGAAATCCTATTTGATCACATTGTTCTTGTATTTTATTTGTTTGTTGAGCTATTTTGTTAGACATAACATGACATAACTGCTACAAACAAGAAGCAAATATCTGAACTTTTCAATTATTTAGTTTTCTATTTAAACCTACAGTATGCCTACATAAATAGGCAAATCATTTCTATTCACAATAAGTCTACCCAGGGTCCTAATAAGTGGATGCAAATGAGCATTGGGATTTTGTTCAAATACAAAAACCTTAATTAAATAAAGATGAATACACTATCATACTGAATTGGTTAATTAGGCTGAACATTGCAGTACAAACCCCTTGAGTATTTCACACACACATTTCCATCTCCAGGTCAGAGAGTATGAGAGACAGAAGAGGAGAGGGACAGGTGAACTAGAGAAAACCTGTTAACTACAAGCCCAGGAAATCTATGAATTGTGCAATCGAATAGACACTTGTAGGCTGAAATTGTCAGGTTCCTACTGCAGCTTTGAATTCCCTCGTATCAGCCGGAGCCGGTGGCATGGCTGAGGGGGGATTACAGCATGTGGAGAGCCCGTCCTGAGGAGCTCCAGGTGGCTGGAGGGCTGTGTGTGTCACTGGCTGTGGGTTGGACCAGCACCCCTGCCCATGGGCCCTCCCCTTCCCCTTCCCTATACCCTCTTTCTCCCACAGCCGACCCAGCCATCCATCCTGCATTAATTGGGTTTGGTGCTGGAATCCCCCTCTCACGGCACATGCTCACGTCCAACCGCCAGCCGTAAAGACAAGCATGTTTAGCGCAACAATTATGATAATTGCTGCAGAGCACTCAGCTGAGGGAATAAGCAAATCTGATTAAGGGCCCTTCTGCATGATCAAATATTAATCTGATGTGTCTTCGCTCTGACCTGGCTTGGAACATAAGAAGCTCTTATGGTCTTATGCATTAACAGATTTGCACAGGCTGAACTCATAGCAACTAATAATATTGGACATGCAAGGCAGAGCGCTGAGGAAATCTTCCGGGAGCAGAATCCACTTACAATAAAACTAAATAAAAATAGCAAGGATAAGAATCAGACTAAGCTTTATGACGACTCAATTATTGCAAATTAGAAATGACAGTAAACACCTATTAGGACAAAATTCTCAGAACCACCTGTTGAACAGGACTGAATACAACAAGCTGGTCTTAACCTTTCATTAAGCTTTGTTTCTGCTGTATGTAGCTGACAACACGCACACACACACACACACACACACACACACACACACAGACAGCTCCACCTGCGTCATTAGAATAAGACTAATTCTTCACTGGTTTTCTTTTAGAAAAGATGAAAAATGTATCCACCGTGCAAATGTAGTTACAACAGACAGATACATTTCATAGATTTGAAAAAAAGAAAAAAATACAATTTTAAATGAATTGATAGTCTTGATATCAAAATGAGATGTTTTTCATAAATTATCCAAATGAATTAAATGTGAAATAACACAAGGCAGTTTAGCACAAACCACTAAAATATTTTAATATTTTGTAGCTGCATTTTTTAAGATTTACAATCTATTTATGGTTGATTGCGGCAAATTAATTGTATAAAATTAGATCATGGTGTGATAAAAATGAAATTCCTCAGTGAAGTCAGTTTTCAAAAATGGTGGCTGGAAAAAACAGTAAAAAATGCTGCGTGAAGTTTGTAAATGTCTCTGCCAAAAGCTTGCAGTGTATCACTGATGCAAAACATGTCAAAGTTTTTGCAAGAAGATGATCAGAGGGTGTTAGCAAAAGACTTTCAAACTTTAAAACATAAGACAAGAACTGGGGGGAAAAAACCCATAAAATGTATTTCGTAAAATGATCAAAATCCAGCTTCACACATCAGTAAACGTATCAACGGTTCAGCACCATCCATGAAGTCAGATTTACCTTCTCAGCCTACAGTACAGAGTAGCAGTAAAGAGTAGAGAGCAAGCAATAAACAAGATGGCCATGAACCAGACAGCAACTGGCAGTTTAAAGGAGATTAGAATGATATTAAATCAACACAAATACCCAGTATTTAACAACACAAAACAGCTTGTAAGAATCACTGGATTATGAATCTGGATTACATCTCTACACCCTCATTGCTGAGAGAGGGAGGAGGAGGAGGGGGGAGGGGGGGCTCCAGATGACCTAATCTACTTACAAAGCATATTTAGCTCACTATGATTTATAAATGAGATAAGGCTTATTCCAAGGTCAAATCTTAATTCAAAACATATTGTTTACTCTGTTGGGCATTAGTGCAACAGATGTCCCTGCCACCCGCTGCTCCTCCACAAATAAATACATTTCAGTATGAAAATAAAACAGAGTAACTGTGAGCATGAGCGTGTGTAATGGGCGAGGAATGTGCAACTGAATAATGCAAACCACAGGACACACCAAATAACATTAATATATACAGTACAGTACATGTACACAGTGCATAGCTGTACACAGGACCAGTGACGGGAAACTTTCAGAAAACAGAGTGAGGGCTATAAAATTCAAACATTAAACTTAATAACATAATCTGACTTATGGGAATTTCTAATGAGATTCTAATTCTAATTAATTATACAAACCTTATGACTAAGAATGTAAAGGCTATCATGGTGCTTAATCAAACATTATGCACGCACTCATACCTCTGGTTCTGGATTCTAGGAATTCAGCATGCTCTCCGAGTGCAGATCTTCACAACATTAAACGTTTCTTCATGTGCACGGGAGGTTTTTCAAGCATGTGAATCTTTGAATAACAAACTGAAAATGTATTTTTACCACCTTTTTATTATTGAATCTCTAAAGTGATACACAGTAATCCACTGACGCCAGGCATTTCATTTAGGGCATACTTCTGTGAAACAAGTCTAAGGCTGTTTGTGAGAATGATCCTTCTTGACTAATATGAGATTAACCCAGATGCTCTGAGAAGGAATAAAAACACGCTCACTGCTAGCTTGACGGTAAATGCATAGAAATACCATACAATGTTAACAGTGCAAGGTATAGAATAAAATTAAGTTATACTTAAAAATTACAAACTATTTAGGAGCGATGGGCAGCCATAGTGAAGCAGCCAGAAACGATTGTTCAAGGCAAATGTAAGAGAAATCCAAAAACCCAACATGCCTGCATGTCTTTTTCTGAGAGGAAATTCCCACAAACATGAGGACATGATACAAACTCCATGCAGAAAGGAGAAGTTTAAACCTGGGAGAATGCCAACTACTGATGAGCCATGTGCTAGCAGGGTTGTAATATTGCTGGGACATGAAAAATCATCCATACACAGTGCATGCAGAAGTTAAAAAAAAGAAAAAAGAAAAGCGTTATCTACAGACTAATTTTTTATAAATAAAAACACTGTAGCTTTTTGTGGTATTAATCCTAAAGGAAAAGACTTGTCTTAAAATGTCAGGATTGGAATGCAAAAGAAATAATCACAACACTGTTTTGCCGTATTTACCTATTAAGGTGGGAGCAGCATTTACTGTAGATGATGAGGCGAGTTGTACAATCTTGTCCTCTGCTGTGGCAGCAGGAAACAGTGACAGCAGTGACTGGCATACCTTCATCTGCTCAACTACAACAGTGACCAACAGTGACCGAGTCACCAGTGCAGCTGGACCAAACAATTCGTAAAACGCAAAACACATTGAGAAACTAACAATTTGTAGAATTAACTCAGAATGACACCACTGACATACAACATGTACTATACTATATATACTAATACTAATACTAATAATACTAATAATACTATGGCCACAAAGATACTGATAATCTTCCATTATTCCACATCATCTGTGTTCATGAGATCCAGTTATTTGACTGCAAGTAACCATAGTAACAAAACTGATGCTTTACACTTAATGGTTAAGCTCACTTACATTTTAACAAACACAGTATGGCCAGTGATCACATTAGCCAACAACCAGTGAAAACCGATGACAATATTCTGTTTTGTTTTGTTTCTGTGTGAATTGCTGGTGGTTTAAGTGTGATAATGTAATGAAATAATTGTTGTTGTTTTGAAAAAGAAAATCATGCTGTTCTTTACGTCAGCCTTGTGTGCTTTCATATAAGCATCTAGAAATGTGAAAATAAATCATGGTAATTTAAAGAAGTAATACCAATTTAGTAATACCATCTCTCTTTTTTGGTGATGGAATACTAAAAATCTAACAAAGTGACACGAAACCAGAGTGAGCTCATGTTTGGCCAGAGAGAAACAGTGTGTTATTCTTCTCTACTGCTGTCAGCCTGTGGTCATTCCCCAGCCCAATCTAAACACTGAAATGGGAGAGGAGATTGAGTATGTTCATGGCACGCTGCATTGCACCCTGACACCACAGACTGACCAGTGTTACAGTGACCACACAGCTCATCTGCCTGCATGGGAGAAGGTCAGTAATCCTTCCTGGACGCTCTAGGAAGAATGACAGCTCCAAGGTGGAGTATACTCTCTGAAACACGTGTGACCATATGTGAACAGAAAACGGCCTTTCTGCTTCCTACGCATGCCTCTTGTTCTGTCCTCTTAGACAATTGGATTATAGCAGTACCCCTCTAATTCTGAACAGTTCCCAAAGATTTAATATGCCACTGGAATTTGATATATGACTTAATTTAGATGGAAAACTCATGACATGCAGCTTGTGACCTCCTGTTCAAACACTTGTTAACTCTTTGTGAACATATTAATGCTTTTGGACCTGTACACGAATGAAGATTTATCGAGCTTTATGAAGTTTTATTACTATTAAAAAATAAAACACAAATACTTATGTGTGAGTAACAAATTCTAAATAACTGTGATAATAGTAATCTTAAGATTAGTTTTGTTTGTTTTATTATTTTGCTATATTTTGATGTAAACTGCATGGTCATAAAAACCTTTGGTAGGGTTTGAAACAGAACTGACATAATTAATTCCTCAATTTTTCTTGTGTTTGTGTGTCTAACTGTTTTATAATGGTGTGTCAACACGCCTAAAAAACAACAACTTGCAAACCAACAGAGCCACAGCATTACATAAACATCTAAATGTGAGTTAATCAAGTTTGTAGTTTCAAATGCATAGATTCCTGATGTGACCAAAACTTGTATATTGTCTCATATATCTCATCTCCTTCATTGAATTTTCCTTTATATCTCTGTTAAGTATTTTTAACAAAATTAATAGAAATCATTAGTTTATGAAACATATTGGCTAATTGTGAGATAAATTGTGTGTATTACATTACATGCTAACAATATGTCTTTTACTCTCTTTACACGCATTCCTGTCATGTGCTTACCACTAATGTAACTCTTTTAGGACTGCGCAAAGATAACATGAGCGTAAGCCTTACTCATTTTAAGAGTGAAAAAAACATTAAGAATGAAATAATATCTAAATTGTATTAACTATTACTAACAACACCATTATTAACATCTAATTCTGTAATCAATGGAGGTGTGCTGCTACAAGTGGCTGAGGTTTATTTGCACTTTGGTGCACATGGAGCCCGGGCAGGTGCACACAGACCACTGTGGGGTATCAGGTATCCCCTTGGTCTAGGCCTCTCCCATTTGTCATGGTGAATGAGTGGTCTGCCTGACTGCACTTTCTCATTCCATTTCCTCCCAGGCTGCGCTGAGGCCCTACCACCCACTGTACGCTGTCATTTCTTTAACCCCTTTTCCATTCACATGAAGTGTGGGCAATAATGCTCTCTCACATTCCTCCTTTCAATAGCTTACACGCTACGGTCATCCACCTCTACCCACCCCAACTCACCGTACCCCCCACTGCCCTGCGCGCGCACACACACACACACACACACACACACACACACACACACACACACACACACACTTCTTCTCCTGGTCAACTTACACCTCCCCTAATGGTGTGAAAAGCAAATGTTATCCATTTGACAAGTCACAGGTGTTCTACTAAAAACACTGACTCAATCATAATAATGATAATAATAATAATAATTAACAAAGTTCCAACAAAAGTAAAACAAAGAACTAGAAGAATTTAGATCCTAATTTTAAATATATTGTGACTATGACATCAACATAACCTATTTCTTCAATTAGAAACAACACGGCCCTGGCAGATGCTCACAAGCTTAATTATTAACCTCTTTACAAGAAATCCAGCGAGCTCTCTCCTCACCCTCTCCTCTCAGTCCACTTATAAAGAAAGATGTTAGCGCTGCTCTTACTTACGTCCATAATGCCTCCCACCATCCATGCTAGCTGTGATATTTGGCCTAGCCATCCTACCCACCATGTTCCATAACAGTAAAAGCCCCAACACTGAGCCCATCGGCACCCTCTCTGCAACTGTAAGAGGCAACTGGAATGGAAAACATTGTCTGTTCCTACTCAGCGAGGGGAAAAAAGAGCAAGAGCACAGAGTAAGGGTAATTGCAGAACACCCCGAGCTCATCCTATAAAGAAACTTTGCTTCTTTCCTTTTTTTTCCTTCAAAAAGAAAACCAGGAAATCTCCACTTATTTCTACAAACATTTGCCTCAACCCAGGAACTAAGCCGGACTTTTTTTTCTCTTTTTAAAAGTGTGCGGTGCATGTCTGTGGGAGACCGGGAGAGCATATGTTGTCTGGCTCCACAGTAGATACAGTGCAAAAAGATTGCAGCACCATCTGCTGGCAACCAGAGGGTCAAAGAATAGGATGGAAAAGAAGCAGGAAGGAAAGGTTTGAGAGAAGTTGGCAAAAAGATGGGTCCAGAGTGAGTGTTTCGGGTTTAATACCCACTTGGGTCACTCATTCTGCGTGTATTTATGGTACTTTCGATAAAAACATCTACATGACTGAATGAGGAAGACCCAGACAGTGGGAACAAGTACTGTATGTCAGCATCATAATTCAACTTCAAATCACTAACTTGGAGAGGTAAAAGTTCATGGAGGCCTCTTCCTCACGTCACATTCATAACTCTGACCACGAGACATATAAACAACCGTTTTCGTCCTTGCCCTCATTTCCTTCAGTGGATCCCGTGGACAACGAATAACGAGTTAATCAGCCTGATTGCACATTCATCACTGTGATCTGTTTCTTTTTTGCAGCTGACGAGGGGAAGCATGTTTTACTTGGGAAATGAAATATTTGGTGACCTGTTGCTTTTGCCCTTCCACTGGAGGCAGAGGCCCTACAGCTGAGTAAACAGCAGGGCTGCATAGTGGACAGGTAACAACTACCCAATCTCCTCAGCACTGACCAATAAAACCATTGTTACCCTGGACACAGCATTCAGAGTTAAAATGAAAATGTGTTTATATTTTATTTTTTTTTCTCTCAAACAAAACAATGAGAAATGAAAAATAAGTTTGTCCAATTCAGAAATCCTTTTCTTCTCTACCCTTTTTGATTAATAAAGTACGTGATTAAGATTAAATCAAACGTATACAGCAGAATTAGACAAAATATGCATTTAATGTGCAATTAACTTTTTGGGTGTACTATATACATATTAAATGTGTAATTGTGACAAAATCAAGTATCAGTTGTCTATCTATAGTTTTACAATAAACACAATTTTCTGAGATTTTACAGTCCAGTCTTCAATCGATAACAGAATGACAATATGTGAAACTTTAAAGTAAGCACTAACATTAGAGGCACAAAAGACAGAGCCCATAACAAGACAAGAAAATTCTTTCTTTGATGGAAGTATTTGAGCTGGTCTCATCTATGATTTAATTTTAAGCCTCAGCCATAACCTTATATCTTCCTTAACAATGGACTTGGTGAGGTGGTAATTTTTGTTTCTATAAGTCTGTGATCCGTCTGTTATACTCTTGATGTCAATGAACGGACACATTTGTTATACTAGCGTGCCAAGTCCCATAGCACTGAGAGACGACCAGAACGATGAAGAGATTCTACTGTGGTCCTCTTCAGTAAACCCACGTCTCATACACCACAGCCACAGAACTTCAAGGAGAATTAAGATCTTTACTCTGGGTCTATTCAGCTGACTTCAAAGACTGATATGAAAACCAACAAGAGCAGAGGGCTCAGGAGATGTTGGGAAAATGAGGAGAATCAATATCTTTGAGAGGAAAGTGCGGGAATTATGTAAATATATTATTCAAATTCAGTTAGGGAGATGTCTAAATCATTTTTTTCCAGCAGTAACGTCCAACAAGTAACTAAACGACATCACCTCGGAGATTTGTAAAGACCTGTTGCTCGAGCAATGTTTGTATTTCTGAGAGAGGTAATTTATGATGCTGTAAATAGACAAAGGCATCAGAGGCATCAGAGGTGGCTGAATCTCAACATGCAGTGCTTCTGCAACATACCCCCTTATAATCAGGAGGGCGAGCTCCAATCTTACAATCCAACATTTATCACCTTTGTAACACATTTTCAAGATTAAAAAAAGGGAAGTGCACAACTCAGATTAGTTGTCAATCCTTAATAAAGTGTAAGATACACCTGAGGACTGATGGCACCATGTTTATCATGGAGGTGTTAAACATACTGAATATAATTTTGTTGTTTTTTTTGAGTGGTACTTACAAGAATAACCAGAGATACAGAAAAATGTCATGTTAAAAACACCAAAGTAAAATTCATTATGATTACATGTTGAGCCTCTGTGTACAATTAGATGTTGAGGATTGACGAAGATAGATTAGTTGTGCCTGATCAAGGTCTATTGAATTCTTACCTCTCAGCCATCCTCAAATGACCAGTCAGCACTAATGCATCCATATTGTGTCTATAAGTGTGAATTGATTTATATTTCTGCAAAGCATCCCCAAGACATTGAAAGAGCACCATTGGAACCCAATACCAATTATATATGTTTGTTTCTGGGGAAATGGCCACTCAGTACATTGGATCAATGTGGACATCAAAAGGTCAGAGCAATACATTTCTGCTGAAAAGTTAGTGCCATCAAGCAGCTCATCTGCCAGCCACCAACCAATCCTGACTGGAAGTGAGGAGCAATAAAGATGGGCCGATAGATTTACAGAGGCGATGGTTTCTAGCATGCACTATGCTCCTTTCCCGGTTTCAGCAGCAAGTGGAATAAATATTCTAAAGTCTGCTAAATGCTACTCATCAACACCCATACTGTAAATATACCGGCAGTGTATAAACCTAATATAAGAACTACTGGGATTAAATGAGGCCATGTCTGAGCCTAGCTTGAATGGGAGGCTTTGATAATGAGGCGATAAGCATGGGCAGCGTCAGTAGTCTTACACATACTCCTCTAAACTGAGAGCACTGTAACCCTCCCCATAGGAGCAGGGCCTATCGATATTCATATGCAAATCTAATTAAAGACCATATTAATTGCCTGGGCCTGAATGCCCCTGCTGAAACCAACACCTGGCAAGCCTGCAGAGAGGATATCCTTATGCAAGCATGCCTTATAGATTGTTGCTTTTTTTCCCCTTTTACTGCTCATGCCTCTGAGGACCTTTTGAATCCATATTAATTTCCTCTCCAGCAGTTATGTGGGCAGGGTATGAACTGGGCTATTTCACTTTTAATCTGTCAGTAATTTAGTAATGTGTAAACTAATTATGCGGCAATATTAATGTAATTGGTTCTGGGAGCTGTTCAAAAAAATCAATGTGTTTGCAGAGAATGCAGTAAATTGCATTGGGTTATTATAATCATGTGTCAAGTGCTGATTATGTTATGAAACTGAAAAGTAGATGTCAGCCACAGGTCAATACAGCCCAGCTCATAAAATCTATGCCTCTCCATTCATTAATGTGAAAGGAGTCAGTGAGCAGCGTCTCAGCTTCCTCTCCTACTCCCACCACTTGCCTATCAACTTCCTGTATATACAGTATGATAGAGAGAGCCTCAAGGTATATAACAGAATATAACTCAATAAAATAGTTTCTTTACATAAGACAAAACGGGCATACAGGCTGGTTCACCTCTTGAGAATGATTCTTATCATCTGCAGATGTCATAAGCATCACCTTTGCGTTTTATTTAAAACTAAAATGAGAATTGAAAGTCTTTTTGCGTGACGATATATTGTCTATGATTCAAACAATACAGAACTCAAAGCAATCTGATCAGAAAAAAAGAGTGAGAGGTATTAGAGGCAACAAGATGAAACTGCATTATAGAGAAAATATGTGATGCACTGCAAATTTGGAAATGTGATGTACAAAAAAGGAGAAAAAAAATCAGCATTTGGATGAGAAAGCAGAGACTGATTGTTGACTAATTTTGTCTGATGTTCGTATCCAAACACAAAGAGTGAAAAAGTCAAGACAAAGAATTACTTTTTGGACTGCCAAACTCACTGGGTCATAATGTACCAGACACACAAGTTGCCCATAGTATATAAAAAGGCTAAGATAATTAGGAAATCAGTTCCTATAAACAGAAAAAACACAACAGTTTAAAAGTTTGCACGAATGGAAGTGGATTACCATGCACTTAAACATGATACTTTGTTGTTTGATGAGACTGGCACAGAATACTGTGGGACTGAACGATGTCTTAATGCAGCAGTGAGCGAGCTGACTCGCCATCTCTGGTAGCAATTACAGCTGTCAACGGTTATGATTGATAGCCTTTGTTTACAGTGTTTAAAAGGGGGAGACAGATTTCAAAACATCATTTTGGTGTACACATAAATAATTGGGTTTAACCTGAATGCTAATCCGGAGTAAAGACTGTTGCGATTGCACCAAAAGGTTCAATAATCAACCAGCAATAACATTTCCCATCTTTACCATGAAATTATGTCCGTTTTATATACCCGCTCATACATCTTAACTTGACAGGTTTCAGCCAACTGTGACGATTACTGGAGGTAAATACAGTGCTTATGTCAACTTAACTGTACATACTCATCAAGGGAGTGGTTTGGACTTTCCTCTTCTGAAAATGATTAAAATGAAACTTCTTGAAAATAGAGTGTATGCATTTTTAACTGCCTGCAATACGTCATCTTAGGAAAGCACCATTTCCAAATTGCAGGATGATTTCAAATTGGGAGACAAAGAAGGAGAATTTAAATTACCATGAAAACAAAATCTTTGCAAATCTACTTTGATTCTGATTTATATGCCAGAAATGTTACTTTCTTGGCCTCTTCCCTTTATGAAAACAAACCAACTGTTTGTAAAATGTCTGCCTCCCTGTCTGATACGTCTCAGACATGTTTGGCTGACACCAGAGTCAATGAGTCGATTGAAGCTTGTATTCCACAGAGAAGGCATTTAGATGAGACTCAGGCCCATACTGTGAACAAGGAGTGCATCTTTCTGTGACTCCAGCAATGGATTTTTGTTGTTCTATAGCTGGCAAAGGGCCTTGAGATCCCCGCCATCACCCCATTTCTCTCTTCATTCCTTTATCCTGCTCTCTCTCTCTCTCTCTCTCTCTCTCTCTCAGCCACAGATACATATATACTGATATAGCCAGTATTGTACTCTCTATAAATGCTTTGTCAGGTGGAGGTGTTCTATGATATGGGAGGACAAAAAAAACGCCTGGGAAAAAAAGAGCTTATTTTGTCCATCTTAGGAACTGGACATTGTCGGTAAGATAAACACCACATACATCTAATTTAACAAATACACAGACTTCGATATAAAAAGCAATGCCTGTTTTTCTGAGCCAAGCAGCATTAGTGACAGGTTTATTTTTTGCTAGTTTTTTTTCTCTCTCAGGTCCTGAGTGGCTGAGCAGCGGGTTAGCCAAGACTACTGAAACATCCTTTCACTCCAAAATCAGACTAAACCTCTCTCCTGTTTAACAAATTGCCTGAATCACAGAATTCCTTGTCTGGGGAAGGCTTGATCAAGCTTTGAAGTCTGCAGGTCAGTCTAAGGCCAGCATTTGAAGTCATTGCTGAGGTTGGACTGAGCTGATTTTCTCTGGTGAAGGCACAAGATTACAGTGCAAGCAAAGATACTGTAGCAGCACGCTTTCCATTTTCAATAGTTCCCATCCTTAAACATAGTTTGAGTTGAATTAATCAAAATCTTTGTGATTAGTGGTTAACTAAATGGATTGATCAGAAAGGGGCAATTGTCACAGATGTCAATAGGACAGTCACAACCTCAGTGGCAGGAATGGTGGTATGGTTTAGTGGTGAAGGAAGTATTCAGATCCTTTACTTAAGTAAATGTACTGATACCACACTGTCTGTGGTATCAGTACACTCTGTTACAAGTAAAAGTGCATTGATGTATGTAAGTAAAAGTACTCAATGCAGAAAAATGCATCCTGTGATGGTTATACTATTATATATTATATCATTAGATTATTGTTACTCATGTATGAATGTATAAGCAGGATTTTACTGTTGTAGTTGGTTGAGGTCAAGCTAATTTTTAACTAGTTTGTATAGGACTGCAGCTAATTATTATTTTTATTATAGATTAATCTGCTGATTAAAATGATTTATGGTTTGGCTTCTAAAACATCAGAAAATCGTAATAAATTCAGTCACAATTACTCAAGAGTCCAAAGTGACAACTTCACACTGCGTCTTTTGTCCAACAGTACAAACCACAAAATTGTTAAAAATAAATTAAAACTAGAGGGAAAGCAGCAAGTCCTATATTTGTAAAGATGGAACCATGAAATGCTTTTTCTTAATGACTTTATCAAAAAAGTTGCCAATTAATGTTCTTCCATTTCAGCTGTACTTGTACTTTTTCATGTTTTGTGGGCAAAAATCTTTAAGTAACTAAGCTATCAAATAATTTGGCATGAAAAGAAATCTGTACTTAGGTAGGCTACAGTACTTGAGTAAGTGCACTTCAGTTATATTCCACCACTGTGGTCAGAAATCCTGAGACCAGTTCAGTTATGGCTGAAATGATTATTTGGAAAAACTGAAACAAGAAGGAGGAATGAGAGATGAAGGACCACACATTTTACAGTTGTGTAAAAAGCTAAAAACAAATAGCACTGTGTCAGTGTCAGTTCTTTAACATGGTGATAACTAAGCAGAGAGTGAGCAGCTGAATAGCCTGGTGATTCCCAGTCCCACCAAGTCTGGTATCCAGAAATCACCAAAGCTAGGTTGCTTTTATTGTTAAGACTTAGTGATTTGAAAAGTCAGACCTAACACGCAAAAGTTATATCCAATAAATACTTGAGCAGCATTACTTAACTTATCAACCGAACAAATTGTATTTCTGCCCGACAAATACTTATTCACAGCTGCAGCCCACACACAAGGGAGCGTTTTCATATCTCTCAATGACACATGTGCTGTAGCCACCCAAATAACAGTCACAAGGCAAAGGTTGCCTAAGCCATTTACTCTCTCACTGGTTGCTGGGCATGGAGCGCTCAGTCCCTGGGTGAATGATTCTCTTACGGCAGAGCTGGTCAAGCAGGGAATGATTCGCGAGAGCTAAGGTCACAGGCAGATGATGAGGCTAATTAATCTTGCTTTGCACTCCACTCGCTAATTATTTGCTTCCGTAATTATGCCCCTAATACCACCCCACCCCCCTGGACCGACGTAGCCCATCTCGACCTACCGCCTGTAGCTAAAGAAACAACCCATAAATTTGTATTTACGGTGAACATGGTGGCAAGAAATGGAATCACATATCTTTATTTGTGACAGCTGTTTCAGAAAAGGTGAAATATCACTTCGAGCGACCCTGACCCAGCACCGTCCTGCTTCCATTGGCTACGATGAAGTGCTTAAAATGATCTTCTTCGCACCACATCCCTTACAGCAGGAAATCGCACAAAAGTGGAAGGAGGTAAAAGGGTGGAGGGAGGGGAATCATTAAGTGACTCATTAATTCTACATAATCACTCTTTCAGACACTTTTCTGACACTTCCTCTGTGTGTGCTTCATACTGTTAACAAGCCTGCCTGCACGAGTCTGGCAGAGACTGCAATGGCAGCAGTTAGCAGCAGCTTCAGATGGTGGGGAGGGTTGGGTAGTCAACGCAAGAGAAGCGAGACGGAGACAGGCAGTCACAGAGCCAGGGGATAAAGAATGCTGGAGTAGCAGGAGAAGGCAGGCTGAAGACCCCAGGGCTCAAACAGGGCTAGATTTACCCTTATGTGCTAGTCTGGAGGAGCCACGGTCATTGATCGAGGCTGGAGAGCCATGGAAGCCGCCATTTAGGCTGGAGCAATACAACTGTGCTGGTATTGATTGATGAGGCTGGTCCTGTTAATATTATTTATGGTAGAGGGGCTACACAGCTCTCTGGCAGAGTAAGCCCCCCCCATAATAAGTGGTAATTGATGGCATGGGAGGCCAAGGCTCCCTTACCCTGCTTCCCCCCTACTCACTGACCCCAGTCCTGTGAAAGTCAGATGGATTGCCTCTAACACAGTTATGATTGATATTATCAGATTACATAACCCGCTACAGAAGCCTTGTGGGCCTACTCAAGTGGGCACATTGATTTTTGATTAGGACGCCACTCAACACATCTTGGAAGGAGCTGGGAAAATATATCCTGCAGATCAGACCGCTTCTCTGGATTTCTGAGGGGATGCTTTCCATTGTGTCAGTGGGTCTCCAACAGTGTGTATTAATACAACTCATGGGTGAATGTTTCCGTAGCAGTCAGTCTAACAATTAAGTTGTTCTCATTGCACATT
This sequence comes from Enoplosus armatus, assembly GCF_043641665.1. NCBI lineage: Eukaryota > Metazoa > Chordata > Actinopteri > Centrarchiformes > Enoplosidae > Enoplosus > Enoplosus armatus. The sequence continues at coordinate 23,306,180 of NC_092180.1, read as the reverse complement.
TTTATCACAGCAATGATTCCAATCGGATCATGTCATTGTCAGTATGGTTACAATTTAGTCCTCCTTTCATGACACAACCAGACCATGGTGCTTTTGTCTGTCGGATAAATGATCTGGAAACCACTAAACTCAGTTTTGAAACTATTTTTAAAATGGTGGACATTAATGACATGCTATTTGTGTTTTAATGTGTTTGTCCAACATCTCTGCTTTTATTGGTCTGAGAAGCTGGAAGCTAAAGGGTTAGCAGAACAGGTCACTGTGATTTTTGTGTCGCATCTTTTTTACCGTAATCAAACCGACACTGGATTTAACCTTGTACTCAAAACATCCTTTCTTTCTGCAGGGAGAATTTGCAGCACAGAACAGCAGTTCCAAAAATCACTAAAAGGCCAAACTGATCATTTATGTAAAATAAATGTACATTTTCATCTCTGATCTGCTTACGTGACCACTTTGAATTATTGTGTTAAATGCATTTTAACAAAGTGATGAAAAGGAGAGGTTTTAACACGTGAACAATAACTGCTATAGAATTACAGTTAAGCATACTTAAGCATAACAATATACTCCTGGCTGCAGAACAGGGGTGGCAGGTTTCTAAAAGTACCTGTGCAGTAAATGGCTCGACTGTTGCGTGACCAAACTCAATTACTGTAGACAGATGGACGATATCCAGCAGATCTCAATGGCTGTCTGTGAGTCAGACGCAATTTTCGTTCGCGGCTCGCAGTGGGATGAAATCAAAATATGTATGAAAAACATATTAGTGTTTCCCTAGAGGCTCTCCGCAGTTTGTACATGCACATGGTGTTAAGGTGACGGTCGAGAGAGGGGCATGTGTGTACCTGCGAATGTGTGATGCGGGCTGTGATTAATGTTTCTTCATGACTTTTTCGACACCTCTGGCGTAATGGCTCCTTATTTTAGAAATGGCTAATTATCATTTCATTTCACTTAAGAATTTTGTCGTTGCCATATTTTCCTGACTAGCAGGGTCATATTCAGCTTGCATGAGAGCTGCCTGGTGTGTGGAAAAATAGTGAGGACGGTGGAGAACTAAAAGCTTGTTATACATCCAAGAAATCTTTCATTTTCAGGTTGATGGCAACTGAATACAGACAGCAAAAAAAGGATCAGTGAGGCAGCTGTGTGAAGTGACCTCTGGCTGACCAGAAGGAGAAGGAACAAGGCCGGGGTTATGTAGCTAGGAAATACATCTTAACATAGGGGGCTGGAGTACAGTATAAACTGGTCTGCTTGCTCAAAGCAACAATATTTCCAAATTCTACAGGGGTGATGTGAAATGAAAGCAGATTAAAGAAAACATTAAATACAATATCATTTTAAGTTTTGATGCCATTTAACTGTCAAACAGAAAGAAATCCTTAATTGCTGTATGTTATGGAAGACTGGGATGACAAGAGAAAATGTATTATTTTTATGACTAAATGATAGTTTTTCTTTACAGATCACACACATGTCACAATATAAGCAGCCCGCTGATAGTGTTTCCTCCTTTTCATTTACTGTATAAAATGAGGACTGTAGCTGAGGGATGATAAGAACCCCCTGCCTGTGCTGTTTTGCATTTGGTCAATAAATTCAAAGATAAATTAGAACAGACTTGTAAATATGATAATAACAAATTGCTCCTCCTGTGCACTTCCTTCATTGTTTTATTGCATGTGTGGGCAATCTTCCAAATAGAGCTGAATTGATTTGTTTAATGATCTTCAATCCCTCCAACGCTTTTCCCTCATTCTCTAACAGCCTGCCTCTAACCCCTCAGCATCTAACACCCTAACCCCCTGCCTCTTTATCCCACCCTCACCCTCATCAGCACAGAGTAAAGCTGTGAATATGAACATTATGAGCTTTGGGTTCAAAACTTAATGGTTCACAAATCAGCCACTATGGATTTTCTGCTACTCCAATCAATAGCTGCTGGAAGGGTTTCATGATTTCTAGCTTTCAGATATACTCCTACTCCTAATTCATATCAGTGGAGCTGTTGGGGCACACTTGCTGTATTCTCGCCATTGCACTTTTATGGTGAGCTGTCATAGTACTCTTACCCTTTAGCTGATGCTTTTCAAAGACGTCATTAGCCATCTGGCTGTCTCTGAAATCCTTTGCCAACAAGTCATACAATGCTATATTTGTCTACCTCCTTTGAGATTCACTTTTCAAAGTTCATCATTTTATTATAGTGTACCTCTCCAGTGTTTCCTTTTGCCAGAGAAATGTGGAGGAACCAGCGAGTGCGCAGACATGAGTTCTGAGAGGCACATGTTGGGCCTAGTTACATCATTTTGGACATGTAAGCTGCCACCCCTATACCCCTTTAAAGTCCATATCAAATAAAAAAGTACAAAAAACTGAAAAGTCTGCACTCCATATAATCCATATAGTTTAAGCTGTTACAACAATTCACTGAATGCACCACTACTACAACTTCAGTACATGAATAGCAATTCTTCCCATAACGTCGAGCATGACCAAACTGTTCCCAGCATGACTTGGAGTCCTCCTCTACACAGGAGACCTCTACATGATGGCCAAACAGCAAAGAGAAACACGGGGCTGTTCACTGCAGGACAGCCTCACATGATTAATGACCTCCAATTACGGCCTGGATGGCAGGTTTCATGGGTTCCTACTGCCCACAACGCCCCCAACCAATGATAATCTCTCTCAGGCATGCCTCAACAGCTCAACTCCCCTACATCAACAACATCCCAAACTGGGACAAGACGCTCTGCTGTCCAGATAGGACTGGGCCCAGCGTTACTCTCCACTCCTTAACATCTGTAGGGTGATATCATTTTGTTTCATTGGGTTACAAAGCTAAGGCAAATTTACATTGAGGATGTTTGGAGGGGTTTGATAGACCTTTTAGGGTAAGAGTGGTTTGCCTCTTTTGTTCCGCTTGTTTATGTAGCAGTCTCTGCAGAAATGGCACCAGCAAAAAACATATGCTTTTACTCCCCTGAACATTATTCTGACATTGTTTGTTTCTAATGTGTCATTTGTGGCATTCCCGGGGTTTTCGCACTTTGTTACTGTTTTTTATTTGTCTTTGTTGATGTAATTGATAATGACTCATGTGGTCGTATTGAAAAGCTCTGATGTCTGATATGTATGTGAATGTATGAATGTGCAATAAAGGTTGATGGTGTTGCTAAACAACAGCAGAAAGCATATGTGCCAAGGAAGCCTGCTTTAGATTTTAAAGAGTCAACTTATCAGTCTGTATCAGTCTTAATGAGTATTGTATTTTGTTCCACGAGGAACTTCCATTTGGGCAACATGCTGTCTGCTGGAATCAGCGCGGGCCTGGAAGAACCACTTCTGATCATGGAGTTTTGATTCTGACTTAACCCTCCAAAACCACTCTGTTATTAAGGTCTGGAAAAGACTTCAATGGGTGGGGGAAAGGAAAAAAAAATCTGAAAACAATTAAACACAAGCCGCATTTGTACTTGGAAAGGAGTGGCTGTTATATTCCAATCCCAGACGACCTATGAGATGCCACGGAAGTGCCATTAAAAAGAGAAAGGATGCGTGAACAGCTGTTTTCTGTGACGGCTCACACTGCTTACCATGATTTCCCTCTGTAAGACTGGGTCAGGATTACCACAACCCCCTGGCAGCCTGCTAAACTTCTTGCTCACATGGTGCACATATGACAGAGTAGACTTACAGTACAACACACTGTACGTCTGTGTGTGTGAGAGACGGAGACATGTGGAAGGAGACCTAAGCCATAAAAAATGAAGTGTACGTGTTCATGTGTGTGCACACTACTGTATATGTGAGGCACAGAAATGGACATTTGGGTATGAGCAAACGGATAAGTGTGTGTGCAGGTGTGTGTTTGTGTTAATGGAGCAGATGCCTTAAAATTTCACAAAGCCTTTTCCAGACACAGAGAAAGAGAGTGGAAAGAGAAAGAGAGACAGGGTATGAGATATAGAAAGATGAGCGGCCAAGCAAGAACTAAGAGAGAGGGAGAGAGAGGGAGAGAGAGAGAGAGAGAGAGAGCTGAGAGAATGTGATTAAGTCTGTTTATGGAGTCCTATCACTGACACACAAGAGCAGGACCACCTGCAGTCTGGAAGTCATTACGGCAGGGTCACGGGATATCCTACATGTAAACTCTGAGTCACTTCACCTCAAATTGGGTGTAAAGATCCCATTTCCTCCCGTCGACAAACTGAACCACCTGCAGGATGATAGGACATGATGTCGTTGTTGAGGTCTACGGCCTCCATTGCTGTCTATCTGCTATCTATCATACAGCTATAGTAGAGGGGGCCTGTGAGCAAAAGTGACAAATTGGAGACACCTACACTCAAGTAATCCTCCAAAAATACAATGAAAATATAATGAACATATAATGTTCCCCTATCTTGATACAGACACATATATATGATTAGTATTTCTCTGACAATGCAGCCGAGACAAATTCATTTGGGTCTATCTTTGAAACATTGCGTTCTGTGTTCTCTCTGGCCGGTAAGGTCCACTGCAGGATATTTCAACTCAACTGTAATTTATTGAGAAAGCTTTGCCTAATTAATTTCCCCCATTACAATTTTTGTAATGATAATGTCAATGTTCCTTACAAAAGATACAGGCATCTCCTGAATAATTTAACAATAACATATTGTGTGAGTTATAATTTTTTTCAGCTTTGTTACCTGTAAATACTTCATTACCCATAGGCCTCAGCAGCCATCACTATAGAGAAGAAGCCATTGGCCAGAGAGAGCTGTAACCCATTTGGACACAGTTTGGACAATGCTTTGTCCTTGCAGTTGGGAACAAAAACTGTACTACAGTTACTGAATTTATCTAACATTGACATCAAATCTGAAAGCAAACTGATTGAACGTCTAGAAAGTGAAATCTTTAACTTCAGCTTCAACATTTGAGTTTGAAACAGTCAAATTGGCAAAAAGTAAAGAACAGAATGGTTCCTCAGTCAAAATATCTGTAGAAAAGAAAGGATTCACCTTTGTATCAACCTTAAAGCAGCTATAAACAATATCTATATGAGAAGCTATGTATCTAATGACAATGTGAAAACAATGTGAAAATGCTAAAGTCGTTACTCATAACAATAAACGTACAGAGAATTATCACCGAATCTGCAGCACCCTTCGGTTTTACGCAGCTTCATAGCGAGTTTCAACTCTTTGTGTAGCTGTCCGGCCCTTAACTTTATTGTTTTGGTTCACTCTCACCGCTCTCCTAGCATCGTTCTCATAGTGAACATAGTGGTGCATTTAGCAGCTGAAGAGCCAGATATTTTCTTCAGGAGATCGTAGAGACCAAAAACAGAGCTAAAAGAAGAGTGAATATTGGACTTACATCCGCCAGATGGATAGACGCACAACTCCAAATGAATTATAATGTTGCTACATACTGTAACTGGTGGATGTGTCAATACTGAACTTTGTGCTTTAAACCTGAGTGTGCAAAAGAAATGTACCTATGCAGTAGTATGACAGTGGTTTCAGATCTAAATCAAATGAATCAATTGTTGCCTTTGCATTTATGTTCAACCTTTTCCAGGATTAAGAGAGGCAAAACTGAAGTAAAAAAAAAAAAAGGAAAAGAAAAATGTAGCGGACTGAAAGGCAATAAGGCAGAATTCCTCATTATTCCACATACAATATTAACATGGAGGTTTTACCAGTATAATGGCTCAATTATGCCTGTTGGGCAAATTAGTATGAAAAATGAATTATTTTGTTGAAACAGGCACCAACATGGGCCTACATTACCTCTCTTTTGGACTGAAATGAATAGAAAAGTGACACACACTAACCAGAGCACTGACAATAAACAAAAGGGAAACACAGCCTCATATTTGTTGTATACACTTTTCACCCATCTCGTGACTGGAAGGCAGATGAGCTGACGGCGTGTTGAATTAGATTGATGCATCCCCTCTGTCTGACAGCTCTGAATCATGGCTCTAGCCACACACACCACCAGCAGCTCTGGAATGTCTGATAAAATGATATTAATTCCACACATTAATGAGATTAATGAATCAGTGCAGCTCAAAGTAGAGAAACCAGCTTTTCCTTTTTGTCTGGCCCTGAAATAATAACACAAAGGTAATTATAGTGCATCCATCAATCTGCTGCCGGACAGTCTAATTATCTGGGCATTTCTGAAGTGCTCTCACTTCTTCACAGCCATTTGTATTGTGTGATATGTTATTTTTTCATTAATGGAGAGCTCATCTGTGGCTCCTCCTGCATGTTACAGTGGACTGCCTGTCAGCGGCTGTGAGAGCTATGATGGAGAGGTAAGGGTCTGGAGATTGAGAGATCCAAAATTTCCATGATGGATGAAGATGTCATACTGCTAAGAGGTACACATCATCGACTCATCGCGCATCTTGACAAAGCACTCTTATCCTCCTAAGGGAATAATGAGGATGCTGACAGCACATCCACTATAATCAATGGCTTTCAAATGAATAATCAACTCTTCTAATTGAACAAAGAATTTCTTCTTGGATTTAGTCTCTTAGTAAAACCTACTATAGCCTAATCCTGAGTTTGTCTTTTACTGCAATGACATGTTTTGTCTGCTAGCCATGTTTCACCTCAGACAGCAAGTTGGAGAGTTTTATTGGTTTCTATTTTTCTATAATCACTGTTATGTACTGTACTTGTACAACATTGCAGCTCTTGAACCATGTCTCTACTATTGTCTGAATCCTTTGTATCTCAAAGTTGCAAAAGTTTTAGGAATGTGAAAAACAGCCAAAGCCGAAGAATTAGAAAGTAAATTCTGATATTCGGGTTTCCAGAGGTCACAAAATTTTCGTGACTCATAGAGGACAGTGTAAACATTTAAACTTGAACAAATGGGGTTCAATGATTTTGTTTTGCAGCCCATAAATTGAGCAATTTCAACAAATGTATGCATATCAGGATGGAAACATTTTCTAATTATATTACATAGTGATTCCTTATTGAAGTACGCTCAACACATAATAAATAATAACACCCAAAGCCCCAAAGCCCTCCATGTCTTTGCCAAAGCAGCTGCATAAACCACTACCAAAACTCGGCCTTTCTCAAACAAACTCTTCAGCTCCATCACCTGGACTGTAATGGATTTCCAAAACAATAATAATTACACGAGCTGACCGAAGCGGAACAAGGTTTGGCTCGGCCTGCCCTCCATCCCGACTAATTGTGAAGCGCACAGAGAGCCACTTCCTGGAGCTTCCTCACTAATGGTTACAGACGATTGACATTTCAGTGCAAATAAAATGTCCCCCAGCTGTCTAAGTAACTGGGTTTAGATCTCCTCTTCCATCCCTTTTTTAAATTTCAACAGCAAGAAACCCAGAGCCCATCCTTCCATGAGTGTCACACAGAGACTCAAACAGCTAACCTACAGTTTACATCCGTTTCTCTGAGTAACTAGCTTACACCTGAACAAACTATTACACAAAGTATATCTGTTATGTTTCTTTAACCCATTGTTTGAGGAGGATGGAGCAGTCCTAAGTTTCCATTAGCTAAAAAAATGAATTGAGAAATGCCTTTAAAAGCCTTTATACGCCAAGCACACCACAAATCATTTGACAGACAATGTTATGATGTGTCTCCTGTCTCACAGGGGCAGGGGCTGGCTCGAGGGCAGAGTCACCCCTGTCTGATAAACACTCCCTCAGCTCTCTATAGCCATAGCCTAGGGGGGAGTGAATGGGAAAATGTACAATGTGTGCTTGGGTTACAGCTGTAGAGCCAGCCACAGACAGGTTAATGGTAATATCATAGAGTGGCCTCAACTTTAATTTCAATAAACTCATTAAAATTTGAGACAACTCATTCCACTTGATTTAAGTGTCTTGTAAATGGCTCATAAATGTCTATTTCTTTTTATAAACACTGGGGTCAGTTACTTATCAGGCCTGGCAGAGGGACACTTACTCAAAAGTGGTTCGTGTCTTTGTTTTTGCATAGAGGCAGACAGATGACAGTAAAATAAACAAATGAAGAAGAATGTAAAACAAGACACAGACCTCATCCTGTCAACGTCAGAGAGGCCCTTACATGTGCACACCCACACAACATGAGTTTCATATGTATCATCTCTCATCTCTGGCCCCTTGTCCTACTACCTTTTAAGCAAATATACTTTATAGTGAACACGCCCTTATGGGTACTGCTGAGCTGTGAGTGACCCCGCCCAAAAAGGTACGCCTTACACATCTATTAAAAAAGAAATAGCTGTAAAACAACGAAGAACATTCCCTGATCATACAGTAACAGACCAAATAAAAAAATTAATGTCACATGCAAAGTTAAAAAGGTCAAATATATTGTTAAAAACCACAAGATATTTTTTCTGTTATACTTGAGAACCAGACAGATCCAGAGAAAGACACTAACGCACATGCTTCTTCGCACAAAAGTAGGAAGTCATAGAAAATGTTTGGCATATACAACGGATACTTCATTCAGTTTTTAAAGCTGCGTTAATCATTTATTGGCCACTAGGGGGCAGAAAAACATCAAATCAAACTGACAGATGCACAGACACTGCTATATCAAAGACATATTAAAATACTATGGCTTTGATGTTAGCAAAACAATTGCTAACATCGCAATCACAACATTATCAAGCATCATGACCATATTGTTTAAACCCACCCACAGATACCATATGTAAAAAGCCTTGCCAAATTTGAAATGAACACTGTACACATTTGAAGAAATATTATCTGTTCTCTTCTCTGTAATCACAAATATGCTCACTCTAAAAGTGAGAAAAGAAAACAGAGGTTGGAAATGCTAAAATGAAGGTAATCTTGCCAGAGGGAGCAAAATATCAAAACACATGCTGATGTCTCTCACACTCTAACACACACACACACACATACACACACATACAAACCTTTTCACTAACCCAATCTATCCCTCCTTCTCACCTGGTGAGATCATCCCTTGGGGTGAAATTTGAGATAAATCAGCCCAAAACATCTGTAATATGAAATAAAAAGGCAGCCATACTGATGAGTTCTGTCAGTTTCCATCGTTTTAACTAACGTTCATCTAAACTATGGAAGTGACGACATTCCTGCTGGGGCACTCCTTCCTGTTGAGGACTCATTAAAAGGTAACAAAAAGTCAAATTATTGTGGTTTTATATTATTTCTTATCTTCTCTACTATAAGCAAAGCCTTCCAGACCTGAATGTTTTTTCTACCTATTATATTGTTCCAAAACAACTCAATGGACAGCAAAACTTCTGTCCATTTTTTGATGATTACAAGAGCATTTATGGTACAAAAATATATGCAATTCTCATTGACAGATCCTATGAATTGACAAAAAAATATTCCAATCCAGTCCATCAAAAATTAAGTATTTGAATTAGTTAGACATTATCCATGGCAGACTTCACCAGCCAATGAAGTTTATATAGATGTAAAAACGTTTACAGACACACCCACAACTTCAGTAAATGTGACGGATCCAAAATGTCCCATGTGAGCGCCAGTTTCATCTGCACTGTGACAAGGGACTTGCTTCCTTTACTCTACAATGAGGAATCCAGCTCATCCAAGACTATAGCATCTTTAAGGTGAGTTATTTGCTGCAGTGTCTGATAGATCACCGTCTCAGCTTGACTTGTGTGGTTTGAGGCGATTTCATTTTCCAACCCCTCTTAGAAGTTATCTAAATGGATTGTACAATAATCTGTTGTGCCCTGAAACCACACAGCAAATAATTATTCTGTGTTCAAATGTTTGACAGAAAAAATTAGTAACAATCACCAAGAGAGCAGGTGTTTTTCTTTTTCTTTCCTTTTTCTCCTCCTCACCCCTCCCTGAGTGCCCGCAGCAGAAAAGGTTGTGTACAAGGCTAGTATTGATTTTGAAACCATTTGACAAAGAATAAATAAGACGGCAGAGGAGGGAGGCCTTAGCCATGAGCTTTTTGATCAATCAACATGTCACAGCTGGAACTAAATTCAATTCTTATTTATCAAAATCCCCTGCTTGGTTAGCATGCTATGCAGCGATGCTTTGCAGCAGCCCTTAACAGTCCTTTGAGCCACAAGCATCACTGTCACCGGCATAGATTTCATGACAGAAATACTTTGCTCTGAAATCTTTATCATGTGAAGACAATAAATGCATTTGAATTGCATGAGGTCATGTACTCACAGAGAAGTGGGACACATTGCATTTTGTATTCATACATAAGATTGCCAATGTCAGAGAACATGCAAACCGCAGCTGAAATAATACCCTATATAGAGTATGATATGTAGTTGTGTTGCTGTGTAGGTTGAGGAGACAATTGCATTTATGTCCACAGATGAGCAGTTATTACTTTTCATTGCCGTGGATCTGCCACAAACCCTGTAATTTCTGACAACCTTCATGTATGTTCATAAAAAAAAAGATCAGAGGTCAGATCCAACCAGTGATTTCACAACAATACAGTCTGATGAACGCTGAACACCCAGAGCACCTTCACTCAAACACACCTGATTAAGAAATCCATTTTCTATCATCTGCCCATGAAGTCAGATAAAACCTTTCTTGACTTGTATTACTATTGAAGGAAAATGGAAAAGAGGTCACATTTTACAGCGGTTCAACTATCCACCCACTCACCCACCTTTGCTCCACCGCTATGCTTTCATGCACCACAACTCAACCCATGGTACTCTCTTTGCCATTGGCACTGTAATATTTTGTATAAGTATAAGGGGTACAGGATGGGGGTTAAGGAAGGGATGAAACCCACTTCGACAGGTCGACCATCTAACACAAGGTTAGCACACACAAACACATATCTGTGGGCAATTTAAACTGGAAGAAGAACCTGGAGCAACTGGAGCACATTCACACAAACATGGGAGGGATATGCAAACTCCACACAGAAAGAAGCAGAGAGAAAAATTCAAACTCAGTACCTTCTTGTTGTTAGGACAATGCTAACCGCTGAGCCATTGTGTCAACATCACAATTCACAACTGGGCCTTTGAAATTAAAATACGCATACTACAAATGATAACATTATGCTTATTTACATATCAAACGCTCACACAAATTGCTTGTGTGACAGACATTAAAATGAAGGCAAATTAAAGCAATGAATTGTAATAGCAGGTCACTGCTATGGATTCTCATGGATAATTCCTGCCCCCACAAGCGCATGAGTAGTATCAAGTATCATATAGAGACAAAGAAAATGCTTGAATAGCTGAGTTACCCAACTACCAGACTTATTCTGGCTGGTCAGGGCTGGATTTAGGATAACCTTTTATCTCATGCTGACAATCCACACATCTGATTCATACACTGAAAATACTTGGTGGTCAATAATGCCAGTATGAATATACATTCAGAATTAAGAGATCAACTCCACCAATAGTCCTGCCATGGTGTTAAGCCAGGGAATCCTCACCTAAAACAAACTTAACAGGAGTCACATGTTAATTCTGTGTTAGTCACATGTTACTTCACATGTTACTTCTATTTGGTCTTCTACCAAGCTGTAACAGATTGAATTGTAGAGACATGCACAGGTCACACTGCAATCTGCTCTGTCAATTTTCTCATCCCTCTATTCCTTTGTGAACTCACCACCCATTAGCTGTTCTCAAGCAGTTTTAGCTTTGATGATAAATTGATTATCAAATAACATAAAAGTGGCGTAGATCTGCAAGATTAATGCCCGCTGGTGAGGGCTTAAGGTGAGCAAATTCTCCCATGATCCACTAACAGGATGCAAGGAGAATAAGGGGGCTAACAGGGAAGACCGTATTTTTTTTAAAGGGTGGAACACGGGGGCAGCCCAGATATACAGATTGTAGTAAGTGTCATTTTGGCATTACAGCAGTTTTATACAATTATTTATATTATAAGTAAAAAATGCCTTAAAAATGGCAAATAGAGTAAAAAAAAAAAGCTGCACAATGGGCATTTTTAAGACTCTGACAGTCATTTCTAGGTAGCGTTGACTTAATATATTGTGTTGCAAACTACATCATATTATGTAGTGTCAGTGATTGGCTGTATTACGGTCTGCCATGGCAGCATTATAAAAAGATATGAGAACACCAGAAACTCACTATTGCATAATTCTGGCAGGACAGAAAGAAACAGATACAGAGGAGGAAAAAGAAATTAAGTTGATATCTCAGGTAGATTTCTTAGCATGGAAATATTTATCTTGAAAATTGGTTTTGCCAATATCCTCTCTTTGTTATGTGAAAATAAAGAATTGTGTGAGTGAAAGTGTTCCAGTGACATACCTATTTTACAACAGTGAAAATTATGAATAAAAGCTCACTCCCAAATGTGCATATAATCAATCCGAAATGCTTATGACAATTAACAGTGTGAGATGCAATAAGAGCTGGGTGTTTTGACAGCATAGATTTGGATTAAACCTGGTTTAATCGGATCATTTTTCTCACAAAACGTACTCCTTCAAACCAGGGCAATCAATTATTATGAATTATACATGCATTGAATTAAGTGTCTAATGTCATCAATATGTCTCATTAGTTTGCATTGAGTGCAGGAGATTTTCCCCTGTGTGACTCCTCCATAAAAACGAGATGGGGGGGGGGGTTGGTTGGTGGAGAATAACAGTATTTGCATTGAGCAGAGGAGCCATTGTGTCAGTGTCAAATGGAGTGTTTGTAATGTCTCTCTGTTGCTGGAAAGCATGAGCTTTATTCATTTCAAATATTTTCAGTGATGCATTAGTGTCAGGACGTGTCGGTTCCATTTCTCAGAGACGAGCAGAAGCCTGACAGCCTGTTGTGTAAATACAACAGAAAACACTTAACTATGAGATCATCTGCACTGGGTTATTAATCTTGCTTTTTAAGGGCCTGTGTGGCCTGACTCCATCTATGATCCTCCAAGCCTGGTGTTGCTATATTCTGAACCATGTTATCCGCCCGAAAAAAAATATCCATTAAGGAGATGGATGTATTTTGGGGATGGTTGGAAAACAAAAGGAACACACAAGTGCTGATTGGGTGGGTTATGGGTTAAGGGCACATTTACAATGGGCTTCTTTGTTGGAACGGGATACCACACAGGGCATAACGGCTGCTGCTGTGAATTCACACTAGCTGATGAGTGAGTCCTCCCCCAGTGCAGAAAAATCTGCTGTAAGACTTAGAAAGACCAGACTTCTTTTCTAATATACCTGAGCTAAGTGTCTATATTTTGAATATATCTTTCTCAACAGGAGCACCCCACTTCACATTAATACAGTTACACACACTCACACTTGGGAACAGCAAGCATACTATTGGATGGTATTGGTATTCCTGGTCATGTCCCTCACACAGAATGGGTCTCTGTCCTACTTATTCAAGGCACATCTATAAACTCAAAACAGCCACTAAGCATGTATTGCAATGCATTAAATACTGATTACTCAAGTGAAAAATGAATCACTATTGCTAACATTGTAGACTGCTTGAAGAAGACAATCCACCATTGTTTTACCCTAAATGTATTCATTACAACTCACTGACGTCATTCTCTGTAATTCCTGCACAAGCCACGGCATATATTGCCCATACTTATTCACAACACTGACTTCTAGACATGCAATGACCCATGTATCATCTCTGAATCAGATCAGGTGCTGAATCAAGTGGTGATGACAGGTCTCTGTTGCAAGGCCACAAGCACTAAACCACGGACAATGATGTGTTGTCATTCTACAATTATAGCAATCCATGTCCATAGCATCAAAAATCTTTGTGTTAAGACAGTAAATGTCCTTATGGTGGAACACAAAAGAGACCATAGCCAAAAGGCCAGCAGAGGTTAGCACAGCCAGAACTTGATATAATCAAGACGTGCTTTTTTTCCACTAAGGAGTTTTTATTCAAATCTGGCAGGCTGCAAAAAGGCGGATAGAGGGCGGTCATGCAGCCTTTACATAGGACGAGAGGCTCCTTATAAGGAGACACAGCAACCTTAGCCTTGTTGAATTCAATCCAGGTATACTTCAATTAATTAGAACTAAATAAATAATGTGCAAGGAGCCTATTTAGAGGTTTTATTCTCAAGACATAAAAGCCATTAATTATCAGGGTCAATGTGAGAGAGGGAGATAACGGAGAGCGAGGGAGCATTGAAATAAGTGAAACAGGTAGAAGAATTTAAATGTCAATTAAACTAGCAAACTTTATCACTACATGTGAGAAACAAAGGCAAAACTATTGATACATTTTTGTGTTTATAGTGTTTCTGACATGGAAATATAGTGCACAACTGAAAGAAACAAAAGACTAACACATTCCCCTGAAATTACTCTTCCTTGTTTTTGAGTGTCCAGGGAGGCAGGTGAAGTCTGCCCTTATTACCAATGTCAGAGATTCGATTAAGCACGAGGAAAGCAAATGATCCCAATGAACTAATGATTAATCCGGCAGGTCTATTTACTAATGTACCAGAATGCATTAGAGGCATAAGTTAATGGGGACAGGACATCAATTCAAATACAAATGAACCACATTTGCATTGGACGCTTATTGACTGGTGTAACAAAACGAATTACAAAAGGTAATCTACTTATAAACCTTAGAGACGGATGAAACATGATTCCCAACATATCTACAATCTAACTTGGAGCCATTCTTGCCTCCAGAAATGACAGCATCAATACAAACAGATTGACCTGTCTGTCGTCAAAATAAAGCATCCGTTCAAATTAAAAGAGAGGCTAGAAATAATTAACCTGATTTCCTGTCAGTGCATAAAGACAACTGTTTACTCTGATTGGGCAAGACAACTTGTGCTATTTACTCTGTAAACTATAACCTGTAAGTATGACCTCAAGCATATTTGGATTCATACAACGTATTGTAAATCAACAAAAGTAATTTTTATCTTGTAGTGCAAAGTTGTAACTAACTGCCATCATCCCTATTAGTGGCAGACATTTTCCCACACTCTTCTCTGCCAGGCAAAGGACAGTGTGGGGGATCGTCAGACCTGCCAGAGGCGACAGTGCTATGGCACTCCTGAAATGGCTCCAGCCGAGCGCAGGGCCTTCCCCAGGGGTGAGTAAAAAAATAAAAAAATAAAAATACTGCTCCCGCTTTGTGGATGAAAGGCCCAGACTTAATCCTCGCTTTGTTCTTGTACATAGATGAACATGAAAGCCCACTTCTGTGGATTGCTTCTCTCTAGGCCCTTGGGCACAGTGCTGGACCCAGAGCACAGTCTTATCAATAATGCTGCGCTCTTAACTATAGGCTTAAATTGGTGGAAAATATTCCACAATTTGACGGAAATCTATCCATCCCCTCTTCCCAGCGGTAATGACACTTTTGCTAGCTTGTCTAATACCATCTAGTAAGTGATTTTTGTAAGGGGAGGAGGGGAGTTTAAAAGAGAAAAGCAGCAGTTCTATTTGATGTTTCGATCTGGGATTGATCTCAGAGGAAAGACTCACATTCTGAAAGTAGGATTATTGGCTTCACTGGCTCTCCTCAGATGTCAAAGATCTTTGAACAGCCTTGTAAAGTGCACTACTTCCAGGCTGCTGGTGAACTGCTTATGAACTCATCAAAAGAGCACCTGTCTCCATATTAATGAGGCACCATGCACTTGACAAGGGTCCTCTTCCCACACATACCTGTCCCCTTGAGAACCTCACCGCTTTTCCTGGAAACCGCAGAACAAAGGTGCTCCTCATTCTCAAGCTGGTGTCTCCTCACATTCCCACTTTTGAGCAAACTCGTCAGATCATCTGAGGTACCGAGTGCCACACTGAAAGTAGAAAGAGCCAGAAACCATGATCAGAAAGACAGTCGGGCAGATACATATTTAACACATGCTACAACATAGTCTTACATTAGGTGCACAGGACAGTGTAAGGCTGCAAGGCATGCTGCAGACTGCTGACTATACATTTCACAGTATTCAACAGTTGAACAGCTTCTGCACTTTATATTATATATCTAAAGCATTTTTTAGTATTTCCTGTTGAGGTGGCACTCTTTTTGCCTGTTTTAGGTGTACGAAGATGAATTCCTGTTGTCATACCCAGAAATACATGTCCTTTTTGTAGGTTTTACTTGGGGGAACACCTATCTAACACTGGGTGCAAAGCATGGCTTTAAACATTTCAATATTCCACCACTCACACAATCACAAAAAGGAATGTTAGTTAACTGAAAAAATACATCTCATATCATAATATTGTTCAGACCACAAACAAAGTTCTGTGAAATCAAAGTCTCATGATCAGCGAGTCAGATAACAGGATGAAAACATCTGATTTTAGATAATTATTTGGTGTTAGTGTTGTGTATTGGAGGATGGGGGTGATAGTGATAGTAGTAGTTGTGCATGCATGTGTGTGTGGGGGGGGGGGTTAAGTCTGTGGTGGTGGCAGAGTGGGGGGGGGCGGCATGGCTGAACTGTAATTGATAATGTAAAGGCAGATGGGGGTCTCCAGGGAGACGGAAAGAATCCAAGCAGATGGCCAAATTGCCGCTTATTTATGTGGAGCAGAGGGCTCAGCCCCCTCGTCCGCATGGTATGATGGATCATTATAGCTCTCTGTGCATAAACACCAATATGCTTTTAAATCTGGAAGGCAAAGCTGCAGAAAGCCAACCAGAAAAAGTGCCATATTTCAAAGGTGCTGTCAGGAGCATAGGGGTGGTGGAGGAGGAGGAGGGGGAGGAGGAGGAGGAGGAGGAGGGGGTTACGGTAATCAACCTATGCTACAATGAATCTAATTAAAGACCATCCGCTCACAACCTCCACTCTCTACCTCCCTTACCACCACAAAAATGTGGTAAAGGATCTGTTGCCTCTGTACTGAATGCTGGTGTGTTGACAGATTCACCAGTTAAGGAGCTGACAGTAGCAACAGACATCTTACCCATGGAGGGCCAATGCATACAGGGTGTTACTTCTTCAGCAGAAGGCATCTTGAGAAGGAAGATTCAAAGTATGTACCCATGCTCACACACTCAGACATACACACACCTTTGTGTTAGTGGTTAGTATGTTTTGATACTGACCACTAACTGTCATTATCTTCAATCAGCTGTTGTGTGCGCAGACACAGACAGATTGGTTAATATGGTTGAGGCCCCTTTGATCCCACACTGTCCCTGGGTTAACTCTATTAATGTCACACCGGACAACCTATTTCATATTTACTAAGATTGTTTCATCATCTCCCCATGCAGTGATTGGTCTCCTAATTGGAGAGCACTGATGTGAAGGCCATCCATTGGACTGAAATTACAGAGCATGCTCGCCCTTCTTCTCATAAAGACACTTCAATACTAACCAGCTTTACAGTGTTGGGGATTGTAGCTTCAAGCAACTCTTCTAAATTATGTGTACAAAGCTGTCCATCTTTGGTCAATAAATTGCATTAATAGAGCAAAAATGTCCCTGAAAACTCATAACAAGCACCTGGGATAAATTATTGTGTCTGTGTTCAATAAACTGCTTATGTATAGATTTAGCACTTGAGTTCATGTAAATTGGGTTGGCTCTCTAAACATTGAAAAAGATGCGGCACAAGACAAATAATTAATGCTAGCAAATGTGTTTTTCTGTTTTTAATGTATGTAAACTCTGAATTCATTGCATAATTTAGAGTTATTCAGGTCATTGGCTCATAAGCTTGAGGACTTGGCTCTGTGATATCCAGAAAACTTACAATTAGGTGACAACCAAAACTATTAAAGAGAGAGATACTGAGATACTTCTATTTATATAATATTATCAACAACCAATGTGATGTTTAAATCTACAGACTACAAATAAAATAAAGTGAAATTGTGTTCATTATACCTCTCATGAAAAGAACATTTTTGCTTTATAGATTCTAAAAAACAAACAAAACTGGAATGCTTGAATTCCGCCTGAATGCTTTCAGTTGTACAATAAAGATGTTGGATGATGCAGTTATTTGGGGGGGAGGGAACCTGCTAACAGAACAGGAAAGTAAATGTGTCATTAAGTGGGGAATGTATCACACCTCCCTGGGCCTCCCATATTTTACCTTCCAGAGTAACACCAGCGAATATTAATATTTGCTTTTCATTTCAAGTACCAGTGGTACTCTGTTCGGGAGGAGTAAAAAAGGGAGGGGTGTGGCGAATGTGGCCTTCAGACAGGATATTATAGTGACTTAGGGTACTTGATCAGCCAACGAAATAGAAGTTTACTGTAATTGAGGATATTTTTTCCCAAAAGGTAAAATGAAAATAAATGTGCATGAAAAGACTCACATTGTGAGGCCTCATTAGAGCTGGCTGTGAGATAAAGGCTTTCTTTGTGCACGAGACAATGATTGACAGAAGATGAGAAAGTCGCCTTGTCACAGCGACTGCCACCATGTGTCTTTCCCAGACTAGCTGAAAGCAGTACCACTATAGTGTTGGGGAGGGCTTACTTAACACCCCACATTACACTTGCAGTCACAAAGAGAACAATCACAACGTGAAAGAGCTATCGCGCAGTGGAAGCACTTTGGGTTCTAAACGGAGAAGTTAAACCTGAGTAATAGACCCTGTTTGGAGTGCTGATATCCAAAGTACCAAACACTGTGAAACATCACAAGGATACTAATCAGTAAGTGATTTACAGCAGTGGAGGTCCTCACACTGTTTGAAAGAATTTTTTTCCACCCATGGTCATATTTTTCATCATAATTTTTGGCCAATTTATCTATAGATTTATCATAACTCTCTATCTGCCTCTATATGTCAATTAATCAATATTATTGTAGCGACTGTAAACATGAGTGCTCAGCAGGAGCTGCTTTACAACCGAGCCCCATCTACCAAGAAAGCGTAAAGCTCAGATGGCTTCAATACAATTTCAATTATAACCAAACTGTCAAAAGGAGCAATTTTGAGTTAAGCATTAAAAGTTATTACCCTAATTATCTTTTGCATTATAGAACAACTTTTTGTGACATGAAGAACAACAAATGTTGTTGTACAAAAACAGGTTTCAGGCTTGTATTTCCTTGTATGTCCTTTGAAAAATGTGCCCAAAAGAGTGCTTTAGTTCCTACAATAACATTGGCAAATACAGTATCATGTTATCCTACATATTTGTTAAAAATTTGTTCAAAAAGGTTGAAAACAAATAACGAGACAGAAGCAGCAACCATCCAACTTTCCAGGAAAGCACAGGATGATTATGCCTCATGTACCATGGCAACTATTGTAAGACTGATATTGTTTTAATACAAAAAGGAACTGTCGCAACTGATGTGAATGAATCACTGAAATGGCTTTCTACATGGTACCCATAATAAGATTCTTCTTAGCAACACACGCAGGAACCACAGACAAGTTCAGAAGGAAAACAGGGCCATTTGTTGGGCAATTTTAAGTCAATCAAAAATCATTCCTTAACCCCACGTGCAATAAAATCCCAGAGGAGCACTGATTTGACACATGCAACAAAGAGGAAGTGGGGGACTTGAGAAGAAAGTGGGCCATGTTTCAGATTTAGGAGAGTGCCCACTCATTCTACACTTCAAAGAGAAATGTATGATTCTGCTAAAATGGTGTCAGTGTCTGCACTCAATTTTGGTAATAACTTGCTCAGAGAGAAAAGAAAGAATCTGGAAGCAATTTGTGATAGTACAGCCAAGTTTTCTTTTTCCTCTAACGAAAGTTATTCTAACTATTGACCTTTCCAGTGCTTGAATGGCATTTCCAAGCTTTCTGGGATGCCACTGCTGCTCTCAAACGGAACTTTTTAATTCTGTGCGTCAGTGTTGTTTTAGGCCTCGTCTCCTGGGTAAAGCAGTTAAACTATTACTGTATGCTCACTCTTTTACCACAACATTTGAACAGTGGGCCTTTCTGTTATTTCTGCACTGTTGGTAACACATAAAATCTATTCCAAAGAAATTTCATTTATGAGGATTTTCATTTCAAGCAAAGAGAGGTGCTTTAACATGTATACACTTGTTTTGACTTTTTACTGAAAACTGAACTTTTCCCACGTATTTTACATTTTCTTCACTGCATGTCTATCACATCAGGAAACAGAAGCAGAGTTTGGTTGTCCTCCGCGCTCTAAGATGCGTTTAAACAATCTGCTGAGCTCTCTTCCTTTTACACTACTGCTCCCTTGTGGTGTATCCAGATATGATAAACTGGTTTGACAGAGTGTAAATCCAATAGTCTCAGGTGATTCATTAGCAAACGTGAAAAGAGATGGATTGTTGTGTTCATTCCTGTTGGAATAGTTTATAATTAGGAGTTAAACAAGCTTTTATAAATAGAGACAATATAATACAAAACAGCTGTTGGCTTTGTTTAATTTCAAAAGAAAAAAATGTGTACATTGTGTGGCCTATTCTAAATCCTACAATTATACAGAAATGCTTCATTGTGTTTGGTTTGATATTTACCTCTTGTAATTGTTCTTGACTTGCCAGTTAGACCAGCAGCAATGACAATAAATGTTCATTTATGTGGTGGATGGGTGTATTTTAGAAATCTGATTACTGAAAGCCAAGTCCACACATTCACATCACTCCAATCCTCTAGCCTCGTCTCTCAGTCATATCCTTGTCCTGCTGCCACACCACCCTCATCCCAGCCCCCGTCTCTCACCAAAGCAATCAGGTAAATCCCACATTAACTCCTGGGGAACAGCCCATTAATATTTCACTTGTTTCCAAGCCTGTTTGTGCCATACATCAATGCCCAGCTACTCCTTTCAAAGCCATACATTAGAACTATTTTCAAAATACTTCATTGTCAGCCTGTGGCAGCCTCATTACTTATTAAGATAAGAGAAAAGATGTGCAGGAGCAGTTGGTGGCTCAGCTTGCTTTAAAGCTCCTCTCTACTGTTTGCACCACCTCTGCCTGCCTCCTACTCCACCTCCTTCTCCTCCTCCGCTGTACTTGTTGGTGTGCTAACGCTGTCAGAGAACCTTTAAGAAGTTGCTTGGCTGAAAATAAGTGGGATGTTAGTTTAGTTAAGGGAAAAGAAACACACGCTTGCCATGCTGGGTAAAGTGTACTAAAATAAATGCTTAGCCTGCACAGTCAGGCTGCGTCAAAGAGTGTCAGTATTTATAAAGCATCTGTTTGTCCTTAAATCTGTAATGCAGGGTTGTTAACAGCAAATTATTAGGATGAAGTGCTTCGAATGACAAATGTACCACATTTGAACAACACGAGTCAAAAACATACAGAATACTGTGGCATACAAAATATTTTCACAAATATAATCACTATTATTACAGGAGAAACACAAATTTGCTTGGTTTGTGACATTTTGGGGAAATCTTGCATAGCAATATTGATTGTAGATCTCAGGGTTTGTGATAATGACTGACAGCTAAGAATCTTTACGTTCATATTCATTCACATTCAGTATTGAACCCTAAAGGGCTAATGGCTGGACCAAAACCACACTAGGGATGTCACTTCAGGCCTATCAGGAATATCTGGAGAGCATTTACAAAGGATTAGGAGAAACACACTGCCATAATGGAGGAGTCACAACAAAAGGGAGATTGCAATGTTATTGCCTCATCCTCTCTGACAAAACATAGGAAATTTTAAATTGCTATGAAGGGTGTTCAAAATCTACTACAAAAGGGGAGAAAAGATCAGAGAGGAAGATGTAAGAAACTTATAATCTTTATATCTTTATAATCTCACTTACTGTCACTCTTCCAGCATGATGGCATACCTTTGTAACCATACAAAAACACTTCCAATGTTTCATGAAGCTCTTGACAGCAGAGGGAAACACATTGTCAATTATATAAATGCTGCATATTACATAAAACGTTTTCATTTCAGAAAACTGCATGGTCTTTTGAATCTTAAAGCCCAAATCTGGGAAGACAATTCCTTTTTTTATCTCCAAAACCCACAAGCAACAAGTTAATAAATGGAAACCAGACAAAGTAGTGGAAATTATCCAGGTGACATAAAAGTCTCGGAGGTCAGCACTGGGTTGGAAGGAAACTGTGTCTGGCATTCATTTCCTCAAGTGTCACAAAATCTGCCACCGAAAGTCAGGATGAAAACACATGCTGCGCCTGGCGACTAAAGTTACAGTTTATCTGGCTAAAAGCTGTGGATATGCCTGTGAGCAGTACGTCTCAAACCTCAGGGCCTGTTCTGTTTCTCAAACTCACCACGAGACAAAGTCAATCACTTAGTCTGAAAGCTACAGCTATTGTATACTGACGTGAGGCCTTTTCACATTTGTGCTTGTCAAAATGTCTGGCAAGAAGTCTGTGTCAACTGTTACTGCACCTTCACATACTGGACAGAACAATTTACTTTGGGTTACATCAAAACCACCAGAGTAAAAAAAATACTATATACTGGGTGTAACCCCACTGCTAAAACTGCATTTATATACTACAACTAGTATTGTTGCTGATGTAACCATGCTGCACGTAGCATACCTACGATACATACCATAAAATACCCCTGAATACACCTGTAGCCTGATGTTACAGATGGACGAAGGAGACGGTATAACGTAGTTTTATCTAGCTACGTAGCAAAAGCTTGGCTTGGCTATGTATGTATGTATGGTCTATGTATTATCAAAACATATGTCTGGTAATTCATTTCCACTCATATGGAGCCGCATACTTTCATTCAGTAACAACTGTAACGACGCAGATAGCGCAGTGGTGTTAGCAAGTTACCTAGCATCATCTTCTTCACGGTGCTGCTCTCGACGACAGGTGCATCTATTACGAGGCTCACTCTGGAAGTTATTGAGGTCAGTTTTGGAGCCTCTCTCTGCGGGACGTCTTCTCCTCTCTCCGCCTCTGGAAAAAAAAACTTTTGTGAAGAGCGGACTTGGGCAATATTTTCTCCAGACTGGACTCTTGCTCCCTTCAGGTTTGACCTTTCACCTCCGCCTCTTTTCCCGTCATCCTCGCTGCCTCACCGCAGTAAGTAAAAGCAACAATACTGATTTGTCTACTGTCATTGTAAACAGTAGAAGTTGTTGTTGTACATTATTAATAAGCTAAGTTACATGTATTTGTTTCAACTGACCTGCTTTCAACAGACTGCAATCATATAGCCTATGAAAATAGGAAACACAGATGGATGCATTTGTGTCCTCAAACATATTTCAGTGAAATTACCTAAGTTATTTAAGTTACATAATTTTCTTACAACATAAGAAATACATCCGGATAAACGGGAAATTAAAATATTTCAAAGTGAAACATGAAAGAAAAAATGAAATATATTAAAAAAAACATATAATATAAATAGTAATTTACTTGTCCTTTTAGAAGTGTTTCTTTGATTCAAGTTCTGACATATTTCTTTTACAGAGGGAATCTGTCTGTCCAGCTTACAACATTGGATGGGAAAAATCTTAAATACCTGGTTGGTTACTTTAAAGCAACCCTGCACCACTTTTAATCACTAGTGGTGGAAGAAGTATTCAAATCTGTTACTAAGTAAAAGTAGCAATACTACTACTCCGTTACAAGTCCTGCGTTCAAAATATGGCTTAAGTAAAAGTACAAAAGTATCAGCATCATTACTGGATTATAATTCATGATGCTGTGTACATCACTTTAATGTTGCAGCTGGTAAAGATGGGGCTAATTTTAATTACTTCGTATACTGTTTGGCATCTGTGATATTACATCATAATTGATAAGTTGATTGATATTTTGTATTATTATTTAGAATCTGGAAATAACTAAAGCTGTAAAATAAATGTAGTGGAGTAAAAGAAAAGAAAAAAAGTACAATACTTACCTCCAAATTGTAGTAGAGTAGAAGTATAAAGTAGCATAAAATTGTAAATGTACTTAGTAAAATTCCACCACTAGCCCTTATGTAATTTGTTTACCACGTCACACACCATTAATGTCTCCTGCATGTGTTTGGGACTGGGCTCAATTAAAAGAAAGGAAACCTTATCCCGACATCACAACATTAAATTTTGAAACATCTCTTCAGTTCTCTTGGTCGGCACAGGTCAGTTGATTAATGACTGAAGTAGGGCTATATTTTTCAAACCACTCCCAAAGTGGGCACTTCCATGCACTTTTACTAATGGTTCACAAAAGCCGCTCGAGGGGCCGGGCAGGCACAGTACAGGGAGCATCATCTGTTCCCAAGCAGATTATTTGCTCTGCGCCTTTATCAGCCATCTAAACTCAGGCTATTAGTCATCACAGAGCAGACGACAGGCCACGGAAACTGAGCATTTACTGTTAAATGGTGATAAATGGTGCAGCATCTCAATGGTCATACATCAACCAGGCATCACCTACACACAGATCTCTCATCTCTCTTGGGATGATACAGTTGATATTTAGTATACACATCATTTGGTCATCAAGTTATGGTTATACTAAACCCATCACACTGGGAAACTCAAGCTCAAGTTTGACTTATATTCAGTCTTAATAAGATGATAAAAAGCTATAAGATATAAAACAGAAACAAAGAGGTGGGTAAACATCAAATAACGGCATTTGTTTGATACTACTAAGTAAGATAAATCGTGCACATAAATTTAGCTTAGTATTTTGATTCATACCCTCCACTGTAGTATTTCATTGTATGTTCTGAAAGGAGAAAACGTTTTATTGAAATGAAAAGTTTGCCGTAAAAAAACAGAAAGCAGAATGTTGGCTTATGCTTTTAGTTTCTCAACTTAGCGCACAACATGAAAGACTTGCCTTAGTCATTGGCCATGAAGTCAGTATGTGGTCTCTCTGCTTGGGTTTGCTTGTTGGCTAATTTCTCTCAACCCACTACTCAAACAAGCAAATCAACAGAGTGTGTGTGGGTCATGCAAGTGTAGCGAATCCCTGGCAAAGAGCCGACAACTCTCTCAGCAGACACAGTTGGAGTGTTCGGACTGTAAACACACCAACATTCTGCCTCATCCATACAGCCATGATGCACCAGCCCCCCCCACCAGTCTCTCATCTTTTGCTGACACACACACACACAAGGACACACATGCCAACACAATCATGCGTGCACTGTCACCTACATACAGTCCATAGAAGAAACCAGGAGACTTCAACAGAGAGGTGATAGTGATAGGTCTTGCACATGTGCACATCTACAGGTACTGTACTGTATATGTGTGTGTGTGTGCATCTTTGTGTGTATGTGTGGACGTAAGAGAGCTCGACGGGGACGTCCCTGTACTTCAGTGTGTGGCTCCCACGACAGCCTGGGGTGGCACATCCATCTATGTCTTTTTGCCAAATTTGATTTTAAATATTTATCACACCATACATCTTGGCTGAAACAAATTGCTGGCAAAGTGCTATTGTCTGTGAAACATGTAGTAAGAAGGATGGAGGCTTTAGAGGGAACATCAATGTTTCATTTGCTAAAATGTATGACTGGGAAGTGTATGTGCAACTACAGCACTTTTTAAAACAGGAGGACGATACAGAAGTAAAACTTTTCGTTTGTGCATTAGTTTGTGCAGTCTTCCTATGGAGTAAAGGAGATGAAATGTTCTTGGTCATACTCTTCCCTTTCTAAAGCTGCACACTGCATGTGCACATTTACATTCAAAGGGCATCTGTATTACTAACAAAGCCCTTACAGAAAAGTTTTCCTTGTTAAAAATGGCATGGCAAAGCTTTTTAAGTGTGATTAAGCTTCCTGTAAAATTAGAATAGCTGAAGAAGCACAAGAAAGTAGGATATATGGAGCAGTACATCATCAATCATGAGGATAATTTTGCTGAAATTATCATGCTAAGTGACCTCAGAGCACACAAAATGCTACATAACAAACAAATACTAGACATATATATAAGTGAAAGATCGCACACATCATGTTTGGTGGACTGTATATTTCTGGGAATTATTTCTGGTATTTGGCACATTGACAGGTATACTGTAGCTACCATCCTTAAAGCAAAAGTGTTGATTCAGCATGCCAGCAGGGCTCCAGATCTCCTGCTGTGTGTGCAGTGCTGCCTGCATCACATTCCTTGAAGCTTCTTTTTTTATCCGAGGGAAGTTTGTTACTTTGCACATTTGCATTTGTTCATTGTATTTAGACTTGAGAGGTACCGTAGCTCAGCGCAGCCACCATATTCTACTACTATCCATGGAGCAGCTCTACCAGGTGCCTTGCTCGAGGGCATTAAGACAGTGGTTGTTGAGATAGAGGAGAGCAACACTCATTCAGTTTCACATTCCTCTGTGCAGGGAAACCAATATGTTGGACCTACACTGCTGCTAACTGTTGCAGTAACATTGGACCAAATTCAGAGTAATGGCGGCTTTCCCAGCAAACAAAAGATGATGTATAGCTTACCTGGGGACAGGAAAGCCACTCCAGCACAGCCTTCCTCTGCTGGATGATGTCAAAAAAAAAGAGCAGCAGAGCCAAGCATCTCAAATATTGCTCCACTTTTGTTACATTGCTGTGCTTAAGGGAAGGTGCTGCCACAGACCTGATTTACTACATTGGTTTCACTTTATACAACAGACATTTCTGTATTGTTTGTATCGTATGATACAAAACTGCAATACTAGAGAAAATTCTCTCAATAGCAGCAAATAGAGTAAAATATACAGTGCTTTCAGATAGAGAACTACGGCAACAGGAAATATATAAATAAATGATTGGCTGACTTATTTTAGGAGGAGTAATCCACACACCCTGCACCCTTCATACCACTTATCCAACTGAATGCTTCCACTAAATCCTTCCAACCTGCACTTGTTTTACAGTGGCACAGAAGGATATAAAAGACGTTATACAGCATCATGCAGCATAATGCTTCAACAACATCTGGCTTTGTTTATCTTCCCAATTGAAAGATGACTCTGTTTACAGCATACATTTATATAAATTGTCCCATTGCTGTTATTCATGTGTGTCTACCCAATAAATGTTCACTTTAGTTAATCTCAGTTTATACTAATAAATCACACCTTTTCCTTTCAGCTGGCTTTGCGCTCCACCCCTAGATGACCACATGATGGTGCTCTTGTCTTGTGTAAGATAAAGGTTTGCCCTTCACAAAAAAAAGGGCGAGAAAATAGATTGTACTGGCAATGTGCAGAATTCTTACATACAGAGCTGCATGATACATGTAATGATATATATGTTTTTAAATCTGACTTGTGTATGTTTATTACTGTGAGGTGTGATCTTAACTCCACTTTACACCTGCAAAGTGCTCAGGAAAAGTACCAATCATTGGCCTCCACTGACTAAGGGGGGATTTGTGTTGTTAGTGTTGTGCATCAACATTATCCCTCTTGGCCTGGAGAGCTTAACAAGTTTCATGGCCCATGCATTAATACTAACTGTGAGGCATGATACAGTACCTGTTTGTCTTCCCTGGCAACAGCAACATCCCACTAGATGGCACTAGTGTAGCACCACAGCTGGGGGAGCAGGCCTATGTGCTGTTGCCATTGTTTAAGTCAACACTATTCCCTTTTACCAAATGACTGGCTAAAAAATGCAGCAGTGATTAATTACCAATTCAGTATTAGTAAACAGTATTATCCAGTATTTCAAAAAGAGGCACACAAACGGTGCTGTGCGACCAAACAGTGCATAAAAACAAAATGAATCGGGAGCTTTAAGACCATTTGGACATGCATACCACAAAGCTTCTCAGCACATAAATATGTATTACATCTGCAACTCAATTAGGCATGGTGAAATCTGGCCTTTGGGGTAGAAACCTGTGAACTTGCATAGATTTGCCCTGAGCACTCCTCCATAGGCCTTTAGCTACACACATTTTGCTATTACTGATAATCATCCCAGCTGACCTGTATATGGAGGTTGTAATGTAGTATACACTTTTGATCTGCATGCACCACAGGATTAAAACTGCATGCACCTGGCCAATGCCATAAAAGTGGATCAAGGTCTGCCGAATAGCTTCATTACAGTCTGCCGTGTGGAGCTGGCATATGCAAATATCCCAGAAATCCAAATGGAGAACTGCAGCTTCATTAAATTTGGCAATAAAATATTTGCAATACCTCATTGGCTTCTAATGGCCATAATGAGGAGTATGACTGAATCCAATCGCCTTGCGTTAGATTTAATTTGTTTGGCATTTCACAGATGGGAATGCATTTAGAACTGTGAGTAGACATGAGAAGTCATTACAAAACCAGGACATAGACGAAAGCTTGCCTTGTGGTGCGTCTGTGTCACCACAGAGCCACAAAGGCCTCCACTCTTTCCAATGGGGATGTTTCCCAGAATGCTTTTATGGAATATGCAGAGGCCTCAGCCTCAACCACATACTGGAAATGCCAATGGTTGATTTTACCATATTGCATTTCAACGTATTAGGTTACCGGAACTTAATTAATGCAATTCCATTCCTTGTAACTATCTGCAGCTGGCTTTTGTCCAAGCGCAGATAAGATTGGCCGACAGACTGAGCATGCCAACAAAAAAAGATACCGGAGGAATAAACAATGAAGAAAAGAGGAAAACGCAAATAGAAAATGCCAGTCTGATGCTGTTTTTGCAGACTACAGAATTTGCATTATATGATTGAAACAGCACACTGCAAATTATAGGAGAGCAAATCAAATAAAGATACAGTGTGAGCTTTGGTCAAACAAGCAGCTGATAAGCCACATCAAGAGGGACTGAGAGATATCGAAGGTCTCAATAGAGCAGCATTCAAGTGTATTATAATCTAGAGAGCGCAAATAGCATCTTCAGAAACTGATGCCTCATACCATGACTCGGATTGGAAACAGATTCTTGTATGTTTTTTAATTCAATAAGCAGCAAAGTGACACACATGGGTAAAAATGGATTGCCTCATTCAAGGGCTGCTTGGTTTGCATTTTACAGGACAAGTCAGATATGCCCCTGCAGATGTCTGCCAACAAATGTGTGTGCAGTAACAGCTCAGTAGACACAGGCTTAAATGCACTACTGCATGGTATGTAATGTGGTAAACAGATCCATCTATTCATCTCTATCCATTTTCATTTGTTCAAACTATACGTTATGCTAGTGGTTTTAGCAGCCAGAATAATCAAAAACCCAGCGCTAACAGGAGAATAATGAAGACTACAGTGTAGGAACAATGCACAGCACAGAGCAAATGATTATATCCTGTCAGGAGGATAAGAC
Source organism: Enoplosus armatus (assembly GCF_043641665.1). NCBI lineage: Eukaryota > Metazoa > Chordata > Actinopteri > Centrarchiformes > Enoplosidae > Enoplosus > Enoplosus armatus. Next base: position 23,277,012 of record NC_092180.1, on the reverse strand, counting down.
TCAATTTGATCACATCCTTTCCTTTTCAGAGCGCTACTGCAATCTATTCTATATACACAAACTAGCTAATCAATTACAACCCCCAGCTAATGCAAAGATGCTTTTCATACACAGCCCCCTCACCGTGCACTGCAAAGATAAATTGGCTGTGACCCAAGCATGACCCTGGCTGATGTTCATGAGACCATTAAATTTCCTGCAAAGAGGGTGCAGTTGGGTTCTGTGTTTGTGCGTGTGCATTTGCGTGTGTACATGGGTCTGCGTGTGTGTGTGTGTGTTTAAGAGATAGAGAAAAGAAAATACAATAAGAAAAGGGGAGGTGGCACAGCAAAAGAAAATAAAACAGGAAAAGAGTGAGAGAGAGAGTGGTGCACACATGATAAAAAACACTAGTTACAAGAGTTGATTTTCTTCACAGGTATGTTGCATTTTACGCTATTGTTTACATGGGCAGATCTAACATTCATCACTTGACCCTGTCTGCTTCTCTCCTGTAGCTGTGCCTTTTGCCACCCCACAGGTTCCAGTGTTCCTTAGGAAACGCTTACAGTTCCTTTTTGACTAACCTGTGGGTTTATGTAATGGTACAAAACAAAAAACAGTAAAAGAGGATAATTTCACATATGCATCTAAGGGTAAGAAGGGAAACAAATGTTATCTTGTGCAAAACAATAAAGAAAAATGTAATTTCTGTGTGAGATGAAAGGAGAAATTACTAATGCTGTAGATCTTTGTAAAGTTTCAAGTTAGAGACATAATGGTTAAATGTATCTATTATATTAAACAGAATATATGATATGTTACAATTATATCATGCAAAAAAAATTCATAAATACTTTGCACTCAAAAGGTTAAAAATTATCATAGATAAAAGCTATAAGACACGCATCCAGTGTCACACATGTTAATAATAATAATAATGATAATAATAATAATGGTAATAATACTGTGATGGTGTGAGAGATACACTTGTAATGAAACAGTGCAGTTGGTAGTATGCAATATAAAGCTACAAGCTTTATAATCTTAAAGCTAAAGGGGAGACTGATCATTCATCTCTCTGTTTCTGAAATTTTCTAGAGAGTCATGAGAAGTTTATTAGCTGAGCCACATGATGTGTTTTTACTGTAAGCATGTAATGAGTTGTGTTGTGTTAAAGCTAAAGGATTAACTAATGAATTAATTCTAGTCTAAGAAATTCTTGTTTTGTGTGTGATGTGTTCCAATCTTACAACTGATTTCGTCTCTGAAACAAGCAGACATGGAGGCTGGGCTGTGTGATCTGTATTGAGGCAGATAGCAAAATAAGAGATTGACAGTAATGTGAGGTCACCTGATAGAAATACATGAACATCATCTACAGCCATCCGTGTGACGGATTCTGGAGAAAAACAGTCTGAAATTGCTGAAAAATGACCCCAATTTGCCACTTCAATTCAGCAAATCAATCACTCTCCCACAGACAATCCATTCATTTCGTATAATATCTACAAATAAGACAAACTGGATGGTCTCTAGTACATCGCAAATAAGTTGCTAACAATTCAAGTCAGCACAGAGTACCCATCAACAGCAAATCACACCCCAACACTGCAATACGTCCCACCAATTACTGTAATGCCATTGGCACTGCAGAGATCAACTGTACAATCGTTAGCTTATATTAGCCAACAGACACTGAGTGGAGGATGCCACAGGGGTAATGTGTCTTTACACATGTTGCAAGCAAAATGAAGACAATTCTTGTGGTTGCACTGCATCTAACTATGTGCAGTCTGCTGTGTGTCCTTGATCCCTCTAATGGATTACCACAGTGTCCATGGATTCAAGGGTCAGCTCATATAGCTCTGGGGGTATGACCTCAGTGTACTCTACTTATCCCATAGTGTTAAAACACTTTCACTCTCTGCTCTGCTCGCTCTCACAGAGTATGTGGACGTAGCGAGAAGTCCGACCACAGCAGCTCAGTTTGTCATGTTAACATAATCCAGAGTGATGTCTGGTTAATTTGTTTCCCTATTTAATAACCTTGCTTATAAATAGTTACTGCCAGCATGTGTGTTTCATGCATTTTCACCTCTTGAGCCTCAGAGGAAATTAGCATTTGAATTTGTAATCATGTCCCTCTTAAGTTGCATCACAGGCAGAGGCTGAAATGAGGAGACAATTAACCTGCGCAAGCTAAGTGGACAAGAGGATCTGACAAAAATAGCTCAGAGGAAAATGAAGTCAAGTTACATATTTCGTATTTCATGTGCTGCTCTAATCAGGTTGGCTGTGGGTAAAGACTTCATCATCCAAATTTCAGCAACATGGGTTATATATGATATGATATAATTTCAATACACTGCCGCAACACACCTCTTTCAATACAATGTAACATATATATATATATATATATATCTGTGAAATGACTGTTTATGTGGCGTAGAGAACAAATTCCTCCTTCAGTGTTCCTCCTTCTATCTCTAATGTGTGAACTTATCAGGAACTAAGAAAAACAGCCTTGTTTGAGCTGGATGACAATACATTTTGCCATTATCCAAAGTGTTTTTGAATGACTGTGTGAGCCTAAGGTTTTGAAAAATTGTCTCAGCCCCCAGAGGAGCGTGTTATCCCTCAACTTATTTGAAAGCATGAAATTCACCAAAATAGGATTTACGTTTTAATGTCCCCTGCTGTGCTGAACACATACAGTAAGATAATGCAAAAAAACTGATGAGAACTACAGCTCAAAAAATTGGTTTCAAAATGTTTAATGGACAATAAATAATAGCCAGTTTTTTGGAAGTATGTACTGCATATGTTCGCAAACCATATTTTTCAAATAAAGGTAGCCTGTGGAGTTTTCTTGTTTCCCACTCAAGGCCGGGTTCGTACGAGGAGTCTGTCATGTTGTACAAAGTAAAGCATCATGAGTAGAGGCTCAGAGGGACAGAAAGTCAGGGTTATTATTAATAAGTGGAGGAGAAAGAACATTATGCTGGCAAGCTGGCTCATGAGCCAGCAAATTGAGCTTGCAAGTACTAAAGCACCACAGAGATAGGTCATTAAGATACCGAGAATGAGGCTAAGAAACACAGTTCTAACCAAAAGGATTCTCTGTAATTTTGGAAATAGGTTTTCTTGGTTTGCACATCAGCAGAACCCTCCTAGTGCTGTGCAGAAGCACTAAGACAAGTTCTCTACACAGGCAGTGGCTCTATGCAGAACCGTTATGGTGTTGAGTAATGGTTCGAAAATGTATGAAAGCTTCAAACCAATGTCTTCAGCTGCTGACTCCCTCCACAAGCAAATGCTTAAACCACTTCACCTCCAAGCTGCGAGATTTATTTTTGTCTGTTGGAGTACAGAACTTTCAAACTACCAGGTTCTGTTTGGAAGAACTAATGGTTTTGCAAACATCGGCAAAGGACCATTGAGAAAGGCTGAAGGGGCCCTTGAAATGGTGAAATTTCTACAGCTAAATTGTTTGCCAGTAAAAACCAGAGCTTGTCCACTACTGCTTAAAATGGTACACAAAATCATTAATGATAGAGCACCATCAGCAACACCATCCAAATTATATTTTGCAGGTGGATGACATATGGACAGCACAAGCAAAGCAGCTTCAACCTTTTTAGATGCATGATGGATAAGGTTTCATTCTTCAAGCAATCATAAAGAGCTAAACAGAAAAGTGATTACTGTAAAGTATCTTGTTGTCAGTGATGGCTGCTGTTCAAGGCAATGCTCTTTAAGGTGATTGCAAATCTAACATTTAAGAGGATGTATATGATTCATTTTTTTCATGCATAAATGGTATTTGCTTTGAATTGGTCAAAGAAAGAAAGAAAGAAAGAAATAACCATCATTTCCACAAAAACCCTCTGGAGAACCAGTGTCGGGATTCGATATTTCACCCTCCATCCCTGGAGAAACCACCAGTGAACTGTTGTACGGACCCAATGACCAGGAGGTCACTGACCTGAGAGGTCACCTCTTATTCCCTGGGCCAAATAACCGTGTCTGTGTTGCATATGTTATTGCATTTTCTGTCAACGCATCTGAAGCTTTTTGGTTTTTCATTACCATGAAAATAATGGAAATGCGAAGACTGAATGTTTAAACATAAACAGGAATAACAAACAAATGAGTGGCATTGGGGGGTAAATAGTAAATATTCAGCATCTGTGTAATTTGGCTCCTGGAAAACAATGAAAATGTGAATAATGTTACTGCCATTTTATGGTGTAACTGAGTGAAAATGTGTGCACTTGTGCCATGCGTGCATGTGTGTGTTTATATAAGCCAGGACACATTTTTTTTACCTTTGATAAACCAGAGCATTATCTCCGGTGTTTATGACCCCACAGACATAACAAAAAAAAACAACAACATACAAACTGTGTATGAATACAAAACAAGTTGTTAAGATTCACCAGTGTTACTTTATTAGCACAGCAACACTCCTAAAGTACGTGGCCATTAGGGTTGCAACAGAGATAAGAATGTGCAAAAAGCAATTTCCGAAAGCAAGATCTAACTAATCAACAACTCTCTTTTCCAGCCCATCTGATATACAAATTGTGCCTAATGAACCTCGCAAAATCAATTACCTGGGTAACACTTTGCATGCAAGGGAAACCAAACACTGGATGCACGATGCATACGTAAACAGACATTACTCACTGCAGATTATTTTGCTCCATTTACATTGCATTAGCACTAGAAAGAGCAAAGTGACTCGTGTATATTCCTCAATCATGTTCATTTCATTAAAATGCAACTAGGCCAGATACATAAACCATATCCACCTAAAGACTAGTTACAGCGTTCATTACAGCAAACTTGATTAATGTTACATCGTGGTGTGGACAAACTAACAACAACAATGTGGATGTCGGAAAAGCCAGGCCACAAAATAATACAGCATAAAGTATTTAGGTGACTCCTGAATGATGGATGATGGTACTTCTTTCTGCTGATAACGTTCTTCTTACATGCCTGTTAAGCACTGACACTCTAGCATGAACTACTGTATCATACATGCTGAAGATAACACTCAATGTATTGTTGGACCTTAATGTGGTTTATGTTCAGGAGGACGTAAAGCGAGGGCTGCTTGAGTTGCTTGAGTTGTTCTTTGTGGTGTCTTGAGACTTTGATTAAGCATATATCTACACTTTATCAGCTCCTTATAGGAAGCCATTTCCAGAATAAATAGGCTTTTGTAAAATGTTCTGAGGTATAAGACTAATAATACAAAAAGGCACAACACATGCTCTGGATATAATTCATCCTTCAGTGCTTCTCCAGTGCATTTACAATAAAATGGTATGTGATCAACATTATATCGTGCTTGATAAAAAAAAAATGTTGAACTGTACATCAAACTTTAGAAAAAGCTGATCCACAGCTCTTCTGCAAAGTAACATAGTGGAGAATTTTCAGTTTCTGAGCAGTGAGGCACAAATCTAAATCTGGCGTCATGAATTATTAAAGCCCCCTTTATGGAGCTTTCTTCAGAGGAGAATATCCAGCACAGTATAGTACAAGCTTGAGATCAAACGGAGCAGAGAAAAAGAGCCAAATGTAATGCAGAGAGAATTTCCACCAAAGTGTTCAGCGTTGCTCTGCACTTGAACATAACGGCAACTTCAGTCGGATGAAATGTGAGAAAAAGCTCCATGATTCTGAGTGAAAAGGATAGATTTCGAGGGACTGGTCTCTCTTCACGTGGTCAGTGTTGGTCTCCTCCATGGCAACCGAAAGCATATACAGAGGAAATGAGAAAAACTAGATGACAAGTCGATAACAAGAGAGCAGATTTACCTCACTAGACAACACATAGTTTTTGGTTTTTGGAGGTGAGTGTCAATTGCCGATGAATCACTCCTCTCTGTGTCATCCAACTCTGCATGCCTTTGTGAAATAGCTTTCTGAGTCTGAGCCGCACTTACAGAACATTTTATCTTATCCCTAAAAGTATTTCTAAATGGCATTTCAGTTGAGTTCCTGCGGGGAAGCTATACACAGAAGTCTTTTATGGGCTTTTCATCCATTTGATTTGGACTGTGGAGTGTTTGGGTCGCACACTTGTTTCAAAGCACACACTACATCAAAAGGCGTTTTTAGTTTCTCACAGCTTTATGCTAGTTGTGTAGATTTAGGACACGACACACAGCATGAAACTAAAATAGAAGTTTATGAGATGGATGAATTGGAAAACAGTGTTGTTTATCAATTGTTTTGACCACATTGTGAATATTCAGTACTGTCTCCTGCTTCCTTCCTATAAAATGTGCTCTGATTAGTTGGGACTTTGTACTATGTACAACTTAATATGGCATGAATATGGAAAGATTTCAAATATGGTGATGCTCAGGATGTTTTTTTTCAAGGTAAATGAGGGTAATTTGTGATTTAGCTCTTATTGTAACATCGCCATATATTGTCTTTTTAATGCTATCAACAAAACCCAAAAAATCAATTTTAAAAAATCCCGAAATCCTAAAAAAACCTTAAAACAACAGTGAATTTATCCTGCTGACAAGTAATGTTTGTGTAGCCAGTCCAATGTACATAATTTCTTCAACATATGTTGACAAATATCATCCAAAACCTATTAAGATAGATAAAGACTGTTGCACTGGGGGACATATTCCTTCAATGCAGTGAACATGACAAATGTAGTTTATTCCTCTTGTCAAGCTATTCAAACTAGCAAAACAGAGTAAAAACACAAAGCTCAGTGACATCCGTCAGATCGAAAATACAGTTGTGGAGCTGTTTCAGAACTTCAGAACACACTACCCTGTCCTTGTTGGTCATAATGAATCACTCATCACCAAATTATAGCTTTTTAAACGTGATGAATCCATTTTTCGGACGACAATGGAGCTCTAAGGCGAAAGCTATATCAGGCTATGGCTACAAAGACAATCACTGCTCGCTAAATAAACTCATTATTGGAGATCTATCCTTTAAGAGTATCACACAGCTAACTTGCTAACTGATCAGCAATTCAGCTGAGTAGTGTCAGGAACTCAGTAATTAAACATCTGAAAATATATCACAATAAAATGTGCAGTCATATGCTGTATGTCAAAATTATACAATATGATTACCAAACATCTCCCAATGCAACAAAGAAAATGTCACTTTGGGCTACCTCAGTAAAACTAGCCAGACAATACTGAATTGGTTAGCCGTTAGCACATTTTAGCCCTTGAATCACCAAAAAAACAGAAAAAATAAAACCTACTTACAATTTGTTAGGATGCATAAAGATGTAAATTACATGTCTCTTATTTACACATAATATTCTACGTATTCTACAATAAGTCCCTTCCAGCAGTGTTTGCAATTGTAGCTGAATTACAATTCAACTGAAGTGTTATTTTGTCTACACCCCCATAGTTCTCAGTGAGTACACTACCAAGAGGGAATATCTAACAACACTTCACCAATGCCTTTTAAAAACCAAATGAAAATACTCAAAAATAACATCAAACTGAGAGCAATTCCTCGTGCCATTCACTCTGCAATCATTCTGCACTGCTCAGAATTCGCAAAATCAATGTCATTTTAACACTAATTAAACACTTTTTTAAAACCAGTCTGGAGCTTTTTTTTAAATATTGTCTTCTAATTGTACCCCCTGTCACTTTAATTCTCTCTTTCTTTCCAAATTACCTCATTGATTCCTCACAGGGAGTTAAAATGTTGCTAAGTGTACCACTGTTACTCACATTATGCCTTATTTCATCTTACCCTAACCTTTCCTCCTTTCACTCTGAATGTTGACAGTGTTCATTGGCACGTGGGGTCATTTGAGATTAACACTTTATTTGAGCATTTATACTGTAAGGTGTATATGAACGTTTCATTTTTGGTTTATAACACATGATAACAAACTATGATGCAGTTGTAAGCAGATATAAAGACACTGTTTAATGTATTTAGCAGCAATTATGACTCCTTCTACCTAACCTTATACGTAACCTTATACCTGCATGCAACTATTATAGTGTGTAACAATGTGTTATAGACCATTTGTTAACTGTTTATATACTACTTATAGATATTAAATATCGAGATTTAAAATAAAGTGTTACCCATTTAAAAGAGGACTACACTGTAGGTCAGAACCTTTTTATAAAATACATTTTCAAGTTGAGGCATTGAAAAACATCAAATGTTAAACACAGATATAGTTATAATGCATTATTGCTCAATGCATTATCATTGTTGTGGTGACAATCCAGTTCCCCAACAGCTTCCCGGAAGATTGTATTTACTGTAATGTAATCTGACCCACTTTTATATGCACACGATACAAGGAATTGCATTATCATTCAAAACGTATCAGGTCAAATGAAAAAAAGGGCGTCTTGCATTGAAATGCAGTCAGTTACACAGTAGATGGGTAGTACATCTAACTACTTAAGATGTGTTTTTATGCAGTCTGTGTTTTAAACCAAAAATACCTAAAACAAACAACACCCCCCCCCCCTCCCCAGAAATGTGTAAAAAAACACTCTCACTCATTTAAAGGTTTTCATACTTGAGGTGGAGCAGGTGATATAAAAGGTGATATAAACATTTCTGAAAAGTGGTGTTAATGCTGAATTATCTAAATGTAATTTGTTAATCTTATTATGCCGAAATGAAATAATTTCCACCTCCATTGTATTAGGCAGAAATCTCCGAGACGGATGTCTCAAAACATTTGTACGCCATTTGGATTTAGCTATAGTAATGTATACTGTAGTGAACTATAGCTAAAGTAATGTCACAGATAACTGAGACAGGCATATATTCAACACTCTACATGGTGTACTGTGTATACTGCAGTGCCCTAAACATGATTGAATATATGACGTCACTAAATTCCTTTTATGTTTCACTGCAGTTGAAACTTGGTGAGTGAGTGGCAATCTCCGCAACTCTTCGATGTGTAATAGGCATCAGAGAAAGGCAAAGCGCTCGCCTCTTCAGACAGATAAACTCAGCTCCCGGAGTTAACAGCTTTCTATGGGGAGAAAATGAATTTCCAATGTTTATACAGTTTAAAACCACTATAAATTAGAAAAAGAAAGAAAAGCTGATATAATTTTGTTTGAGCAGAATCTCCCCACTTGACTGAATGTGTCTATAAAATTCTCAGAGAAAAGTAGGTTGCTAAAATGGACTTAATTTGGCATGATAGATTGAGTCCATGCTTCAGTGACTGTAATTGAATCTGTGACCTATTTCTTCAGAAGAAAATTGTCTCTTGGGTTATTTGTCACCATACATTTTAATGGAATTCAATAGACTGACACTGAATTTATACATTTTCATCCAATTATTAGCATTCTCCTTCCAATCTGCAGCTTGTTTCAAATTTAGTCTTTTATATAGTAATATCTCAGCCTTAAACAAAATGGGCTCACGCTTGTCATGATGCAGATTTGTCTTTATAATTCACTGCATTTACCACTGCTCATATTTTAAAGAGTATAATGGAAATGAGCGCAAACACAGCATTGAACGACAGGACAGTGGCTGGACAGCTATTTATTTTGTGGTATTCCTCACTTTAAATCCCATCAGAGATCAGCTGCTAAGACAGAAATCACAACACAAGCCAACCATGTCCAGTTGTTCCTGGACTGAATGTCTATATTACCAGAGATCATTCTGGCCTGCTATAAATAATATATATATATCTGAACTTACAGTAACAACCATCACTGAAATGGTTTGACATATAGTGAAGCATGAGGGGATTGCTGAAAACAGATAAGATGAAAGAAGATCGATATTGCTCCTTCCACCAATCCACATGTCAGTCAGATAACAATGGAAATATGTACAGTATGTAAAGAGCTGCATCTGACCATCATCCCTGTTGCTTAATATGCTCATCAACATAGTACATTTTCTGTACTCATGTGCCACTTTTCTATGTATATAGTATATAACATCCCATATACCGTACAACATCATCCCCATCATCATCATCGCATTTGTAAGCTGATGTTCCCCAGACTAAAATCAGAAATAGGACATGATGATGCAACCAGATATTGTAGATATTGCATGTGTTATCGGAGGTTACTGTCCTCCCAGACATCGTAGTTTGACCTGATACTGTACAGGAAGGGCTGCTACCCTTGACAGAAGATGCTAACTGGGGGAGACAGGTCTTGTCAAACATTCAAAAACAAAGTGGGGAGAAAAGTCTTGTTTTTCAGGAACGCCTCAGGCCACAGAGGGTATTCCTCTGCAGCCTCTCCGGGGACCAAAACTGGACAAGTTAAGTCACAGTCATCTGCTAAGCATGTTCACAAGTTAAACCCTGACTGTAATATTTAGTTACATTATGCTAAGCTCTCAACTGTTCTTCAAGCAGCAGCCATGAGGCTGTGCTTAATGCTAATGTCAGCATGATAACATGCTCACAATGACAATGCTAACACGCTGGTGTTTTGCAATATATAATGTTTACCATGTGTATCATCTTAGTTTAGTGTGGTAGCTGGCTAACATTGGCTAATTAGCATTAAACACACACACATGTACAGCTGAGGAAATGTAATTCATTTTGCAGATATTTGGTAACAAACCAAAGTGTTGGACAGGTTTTGACCCAATTGTGCTGCTTGATGAAAAGTCAGAGGATCAACAAAGGGATTAACATTGCAGACACACTAGATGACAAACAAACACCTTCACTATGTAGTTCCACTGACCAGACCAGTACCATACAATTTTAAGCCTTTCTTAACATTGTCACGCAATCTTGTGCCTTATGAGCCACAGACATCACCAGTCATTTCCCTCCTGACATAAACGGCATTCAATGGTGCTTCCATTCTTTAGCTCCCAGTTCCCTGCTGAGCTTCAGGAGTGGAATGCTGGATGCAAATACAGATAATAATTATTAAAATCCTTTTCTAAACAATTCTTTATATAATATATATAAATCATATAAGACTGCGGTAATGAAGTAGTCATAAAATGTAGATTTATAATTACATGACTTAATGTAAATGTGGCCTCTAATGATAAAGTACCTCTGGTGGTAAAATGCAATTAGTGTGAGCTGATGCCATCAGCTGCCATACGTATATTTATGTGAATTATAAAGTTCAAAACTGAAAAGGCCCAACTGATAAAAGGCACTTTGCTAGTTATGGATTGCTTCAGTGTCCTCTGCTTGTTCAATTAAGTCAAATTGAGAACGTTTTCTTCATTCTCTCATAGCAAACCGCTGTTTATCATTAAAAGTTCAATTGGATGACTCTCGGTGCTGTTATCCATGTCACACTAATGAGTTCCTAGACGTTTTTTGTTCTAATTAATGCTACTAATTCCCGTTAATTAATTGTTTCTGAGGCTCGCTCCATCTGCTGAGTTGAGGAAAGTAAAATTGGGTCATTGTAAAAATTAACTTGGTGATGCTAAAATACGGGTCTAGTTTTCCTCCCTAATTTGTTAAGCAAAATGCCTCAGCAGTCTGCTAAGTAGCATGTGAAAGCTAATGTTTGCACAGGCAACTACTTTGCATGAAAAAATCATTCTTTTAAATGATTTATCATATTTACGGATGAGCAAAATGTAAAGCAGGGAAGAATGCCAGTGGCAGTCAAATACATTCAGAGTATTATACTGCTCAAATGTAATGACGAACAAACAAGCAGCATGTGAATCCAACACAGTGGAGAGAAGTCAGTGAGTTAAAAAGATTTAGTCTCACAGAAACCAACAGAAATCAAATGAGTAGATCAAGTTAAAAGATATTAATCTGAAATACATCCTCTCAGAATCACCTTGCTAAGATGATGGTTACAACGAGCTTTACGCAATTTACAATTTACGCCCATTAACAGCCATTGACAGCCATGCTTTACACTCCTAACCAAATCAAATGTTAGTCTTGTGAGACCACAAGCCCAGCTAAAATTTGGAGGATAGCATTATGTAGCGTGTACTTACCTCCATGTGCTTTCCGAACTCTTATGGTTAGACTCAAACAGCATGAAGTAGCAATGGTCTCCACCCAGTTTGAGCTGTTCATCCCATATTCAGCCTTGGCCTTTCAGACGTGTACACTGAGGTTATGTGCTACTACCATTGTGACACTTAAATTCAGTGTAATCCATTTAAATATTTAAGAGAGTGTCGGAGAAGTGTTTGCTTGTGGACGTTTCTGAGGCTGTGGTTGCTTTATATTAAAAGTTGGTGTTAATATTTTGTCCAACCCTTTTTACACAGAAGCAAATTATTATTGGTTGGTGTGTCTAGCAACAGGCAATGAGAGACAGATGTTCCCCATAACACCAGTCTAGCTTTCCAAAGATGGAAACATAGCCCACCTGGTGTGACATGGGAAGGGTGTTAATTGTAAGATGTTGCTGTGTTAAAAGGAAAATTCTGAAAGTCTGGATGCACAAAATACTTATACACACATTTATTTGCACCCTGGTGGTGCTGTCCCGCTAAACACCCCCGCAAAATTCGGCACATTTAATGACAGAGTGCATCTCGATTGCCTAGTTGTCGAGAACTTTCTCAACACTGGCGGTACCCCGCATGTTGTCACTTAATATGCAGGGAAACAGGATATCTCTGAGACTGATATTTGTTTCTTCTATTTCCATTAAAAAAACAAATTGAATATGTGTGAAATATGCTACCCTGCCTGTGTAGACCTTTTGGAGCTTTTTTCTATGCTCTTAAAAACAGATTACAAAAGTATGACACACTCAGATTCACATGACAGCTGAGGTTTTGACATTTTAAAGACCTAAAATCGGTAAAAAATGTTAAAGAAAATACTGGCAAGAAAATACTGAGAAACTGTGCTGCAGGCAGTCATTAAATATGTCTTAAATACCATTCCAATTGCTCAGAGAACAATTAACAGTGTTGCACCGCTCAAAGATACAGTGTGATCAAAGCTGCATTTCCCTGTCTGATGGTATTGTTTAACAAATGCCGAAGCTATTAAAACTGGCACTGCTGTGGAATATTAAATACACTCCTCTGAGATGTTATTGAGCCAGCAGTCTGTCAGACAGACAACAGCAGCTACCAGCCAAAACCAACATTATGTTTATAATGATATTGTATTAAGATCTCTGTCGCTCTCTCTCTCAATTTAGAGGACTGGTCAAATTAATTCTTCATGTGTGTATTTAGAATTAGAACAAAAAGTGCAATTTATATAACAGGACAAATAGCAGTGAGGCGTGCCAACAAATAAAGTTAGCTTGTAAAGAGACTGTGAAAGAGTATAATTAACAGCATCTGTGGCATTTTATGTGCTGCTAAACATAGCAAGAATATTTGCAAACTTAAGCCTTTTCACTGGTGAAACAGTCCAAATAGACAGGCCACTAACTTGAAAACAAACCTGGCAACAGGGAACGAGGACGCTCATTTATCATTTCTCTCTACACACAAACAGAGTCAGTGTGTGTGTGTGTGTGTGTGTGTGTGATACTGCAGTACAGTCAAACAAGGTGAAAGATGATGCTTAAATTCTCTGCTGATGGTGAGAAGGTGATCCATAAAGATTTTCTATATGTTTTTTTTCAGCTAGTGTCAGCCGTCCCTAGCTTGTAACTGTAAACTGTAAATGTGATGGATAATAATTATTGACCCCCGCTGATCAGAGAATATGAATCAGACCTCCTCAGACATTTGGCCTGACCTCAAGGCACACCGGTGTGCCACAGTTTGAAAACCTTTGATATAGATGAACCACCAAAAGTAGAAAAAGGACATACTGTATGTTTTTACATTGCATTAGAAGCAAGCTTGTCTCTGTGTACTGTCTTTAGATTATTTCATTCAAGTGTTGTGACTCAACATTACAGATCCTGTCTAATGTATTTGGTGTTTATTAATATGTAGATAAAAGGGGAATGCTACAGAAGATGCACTGTAGTATACTCAGTGGTGTAGTGCAGGGTATACGCAGGTATACTGCGTGTATTTCTTCAGTCGGCATTGCGTATACCCACTTCTAAATCCCCTCTGATGCGTATCATAATGCAGTAATTCATAATGATCCTTACTCCCTGAAGTTAAGCAGTCAAGTAAAGTGACAATGTAAAATTACTATTGGCTCATTTTGGGGAAACAGAGGCAGGAGTAGTCTTACATGTCACTGTGTATACACAGGGTGCTTATCATTGCTGGACGTGCTGCTTTAAAGAAAACATTGGCATAAATTAAGAGTATACTCACTTCTCCAGGCACCACTACACCATTGAGTATACTGTAGGGGTTTGGCTCCATAAGAATCTGGTATGTTAAGAGTTGTAGTCCATGTAACAGAGCGTGAATTATGATGGACACTTACTTTACACATGACAAATGTATCACCTGAAGTTTATATCCTGCAGGAGACCATGCATTCCTACACATCAGACCAGGTTTGAAGAGCATGGTGATTTAAATGCCAACAATTATACTGATGTATGTCCGCTTCGAGGCCTTTTCGTGCTATTTCTTGCGCTCCGTCTGAGGGAGTCTTTTGATAAGGAGCCTGTTTTAGACATGAATCTGTAACATTGCCGAGTTCATTTTTCTTTTAAAGTAATGTATTTTTGTCTCTGTTACAGAAATCCTCCATATTGACTTCTTTCTCAAATATGACAAGACTGGATAGCAGGTAGAGCTGCAATTGGTATCTGGCACACAGACGTAGGGAGAAGTCAAACCTTTGTTTCCTCCTCACCATGGTGGCAGAACTGCTGGAGAACAGTGGTAAGTTAAGCCAAAATGACACCGAGGAGGAAGAAGAGGAAGAGTAATTTAACACCAAGCTGAAAAGCATTTTTTGTTCACTGATCTCTCCTGGATGAAAGTTTTAAGAGTGTTGCACATCTGACCACACTGGTGTGCTGATGAGTGTGGCCACGAGTGTGCAATGCTGCAACTATAGTCACATCAAACAGTGATGTCACTGTGCACTCACCACACCCTGAGTACACACGATAACGCAAGATAAGACCTTCAACAACAGGATGCTCGCAAGTTTCAAGTTATTCTTTTAAAGTTGTTTAATAATAGTTTATTTTCATGGCATGATTATTGACCTTCATAAAGTTGCTGTCTTATTCATTTCATTATTTTTAAAATATGACTACAGACTTTTACTGCTATTTTTCACAGTCTGACAGTGCACAAGCAAATACATGTATAAAATGGACGTCAGTATTAAAGATCATCTTAACACCCTGTTTTAGCTTGAACACCTTCCACAAATTAGAAAAATGAATCGAGGTGTCCAGTACATGAACGAACAAAACTTTATCTTCAAAATGAACTTACTCTACTGAATCATCGTTATCAATGACCGAATCAATTGTAACGCTGTCCGTTACTTCCTCGATAAACGTCAGCGAAAGCCACAGAAACAATCATGATATGATAACTGTCACAAACAATTGGCTGCTGAGATATTAACCTTGTGTGCAGTGTTTGTTTAGGCTGGTTTTGTACTGAACTGAACGTGACAGCTTGACAAAAGACTGAATGTACAACTGAACTGAAGACTCATATAAAAAGAGAAACAAACTGCATAGTTTGACTACAAATCTTCAAAAGGAACTGAACAATGTGATTCCGCAAAGTGATTTGTAATTTACACCTCTAATTTTGTACCCTGACACACACACACACCTCCCCCATCTACACCAGTTTCTACTTCTGCAACGCTCAGTAACATGTTCAAAGTCTTTCATACTCCATACTGTCCACAGTGCTGACGGTTGATTGTTCTATTATCTATTATCTATATGTCATGGGTGGGGGGTGGGTATGAGGGCTGGGGTGAGCGTGACATAGCCTTGTAATTCATAGATTTACAGTCATAGATTATTGACCGATTTTTGGCTGCTTTGGAGGACTGAATTACTGGAATTTCTTTGGAAAAAGAAAAATAACTTGCAATAAACAATATTAAATGGGACCAAGATCAATAGATAGCATGATAAAGTGAAATCTACTAACTCAAAAAGTGGATTCAGTGGTAAATCACTCTTTGAGTTTTGTCTCTCTTTTTTTTTTGTTGCAGGATTTCAATCCAATAAACAGTTGGTATGAAGAAAAGTTCCACATTGGATGTGACTTGGCTGATGATGTGATGAAAGGAATTAAGCCCTGAACTGACAAATGGCTGCTGTGGCTATTATTTAGCTATTATTACAAATGGTCTTTTTCAAACATTACATCAACATGTAAAATTGCCAGAACATTTACTGAGTGAAGTGTGTGTCTGAAAAAGGCCACAGAGAGCTAAAATGAGCACAGACTACATGAAGCGGGAGAGAAATGCTGCCTACATCTGCTTCAGCAGCTACTCAGAATAAACACTCTACTACCCATGCTCAAAGAACTTCAAGAAATTCAATATGTATATAATCTTCCACTTGACTATTTTACAAGGAAATTATTGATTCCTACTCTTAATGGAGGGCTCAGAGTTACAGCATTAAAATGTATGTATTAGTTCAAATGAGGAGTTTGTCACTAGCATTAGCATCAGGGAGGAACAATGGCGCACACTGTTGCCTCAGTATAATCTGGGATGAGAAAGGCCTCATAATTATTCAGCTGTTTTCCGACACAGCAATCCAATCCAGGAGGACTGTGGATTGTGTCTCAGTAAGGTGACCTCTGCTTTACTGTGGCGGCTCTTTAAAAAAAAGCATCCACATCTAGACCTGCCACAGCATACAAAGACTGCCTTTGTTCAACAAAGCGTTGCATCAACCTGAGTACTGTAGTGTTTTAGAAAGCGTAAAAGTGAATAAAACACACACACACACACACACACGCATGTACAATGCAAGCCTATTATTGAGGTCTGTGCAGGAGGCCGTGCAACAAGAGAGATTTGCACCACAAAACCTGTAGTTTCCTGTGGCTGCTCAGGCCCAGGATATTCATTTGTGTGAAAGCTTCAGTGGGAAAGACAGGACTAATGGGCAGCCATGTAATGCTTTTCTCTCAGGTGAGCATGTTGTGTGTGATTGCATGGTTCCTAATCAAAAGAATAGGGGATAGTTTTCCGCCTACAATCTCCACATTTGTTGCAGCAGGCAATTTAAGGTTACCGAAATTATCGTTGCTCCACAATAACCTCTAAATATTACAAGGTGACAGAATAGTCCCCACTGGAGAAATTGGTAAAGACCTTTCCTTTTTCATATTATTGTGGATTTGAGTCTGTATGAGACAATCAGGAAAACCCTGTCACCTGATAGTCTGGTCAGTTGATATTTATTGATCCGTGAAGACGAACCCCTGAGTGGTTGATTAAAATTCAACCACGATGACATTAATGGGCACATTGACAATGTTCTGTATGGTTTTCCTGATTTGCTTCTCCATAGTAAAAATGTCTATTACCGTCTATTATAACTGATGCATGAGATTTGAAGATTCTGGCAATAAAATGTAAACTGATCCAAATTTGATCAGTCAGTTAGGACAAATTTAGTGATGTTTGAAAATACACACACAACTTATACAGTAAGTAAATTAATTTTTCACTCTGGGTCCGTGTTGCTCCTTTAAATAACACAAACTGTGAACATAAAACGTCATTTCATTTGCATAGGTTAATTAAAAACAGTGTCTGACTTCTCTTTTCCATGTTGATCAGAATACTAATTAAAAACCACGAGTAATATACATGCAACTGATAATGTCGGCAGCTTTTTCATATGCCTCAGAGGACAATTAGATTTTTATTTTCAACCAAGGTGTCGTTTTGCAAGGTTGTGTTATTGCAGTAAAGAGAGCTGATCTTCACAGAGTGCCAGAGCCAAATTCAGTAGTTTTAGTATTTATTTTACAATAACCAAAAATATAACCAGCAATCCACTGATGTGACAACATCTTTAACTCAGTTGATTGTCATCATAGCATAGTCTATTAACTGAATGATTTAAGATACCCAGAATTCTCTCCTTTTCACCGATGGGTTCACTAATTAAACTCATTTAAAGCATTTGTGGTGAAAAGTGTCTAAAACAGAGTCATGGTGTTTCATTAGTGTAGAAAGGGGCATATAGCATGTGCTCAACACCATCTTTTAGAGTGAAGCTCTCGTCTTATGCTGCATGCAAAATGGCCTAAAATGATCTGTTTGAAAAATGATATACTTATAAATTACAATTCACCAAGTGACACTTATTCCATCACACTGGACTTCATACCCCTGAACCCATTTAAGGGTTGCTTACTTTAAAAAAAAGCAGGAAGTGGCTACTTGAAAATCCCCCGTTGTTCGGGGGTTTTAGTTCAAGAACATGCATCTTTTTTTCAGGTGTTCTGTGGCCATTTAGATAGCAGTGCAGTAAAAGTGACAAACGTAGCCTTGCAAAGCAACGTTGATAGTTGACAGGTACAGTCCCTGAACTTGATTAGACATTTTGGGCAGGACAACAGCTGCTACAACTCAGGAGCCCTTGAGACGGGCATTTTACACAGAAACTGCCCCAATGGGGCTCTATTCTGACAGTGGTGGGAGCTGTGTTAAAACAGGGAAGAAATCTTCAGAAAAACTTTCTTTCTGGATAAGTAAATCCACAGTTTTTGTCAGATTTGTGTTTGTAGTGACATGTTAATGATTTTGTCTAATGAATTATAGAATACACAGTACAGTAGACATGATCCGTTACAATGGATCACAGGCCCACATGTCTGGACAATAAAACCTTCCCTTCTATCTCAACCCTCTGAAAGTGCATGCATAATTTTTAAGTCCCATCTTTGCTGCTAATTAATTGGAGTAGCAATTATATACATGCAGCTGTTCGGCCAGATGCCAGTGAACTCTGCTCTGAAGTCACGCAGGCAAATGAAACCTGACAAACATGAAGCATGTAATCAAGAGTTTGTCTGTTAACAAGAACCACATCTGGTCTCAGACACACCTGAGACTCAAAGATTCCACTGAGTAGCAATAATATGTGACAATATCTGAAATATTTGCCAAGTCAAGTCTGATTAAAGCAGACAATTAGTAACGTAACATTAAGTGAGGACCAAATACTGAAGAAGGTTAACATTTGAGATCATGTTAGATATATATATATATTTTTATGCTAAAGCTAACTGTGCATGCATCATGTGTCTAAAAAGGTGTGGCTTGGAATGAATTGTAGTTTTTGGAGCGAAGCCAAACTGGGAAGTATAAATTTTACGAAGGCTGTCAAAGTATATAGTTTGGCTTTAGGTGGAACTGAAAGAAAAGGTTAAAGCAAGAAACAAATGTGTTTTTCTGAGCAGTTTGATTTCAGGGGCCCTTTTTATGATTTATAACGGCGTTTTTATTACATGCAGCAACACTGGGTGCAGGCTAGAAATAAAAAGCACATTAGGAAAGGCTACGATAAAGTAAGAACAATTCGGATCTGTAAAGTTGAAGTGGTAAAGATTTTATGCACACACTAGCACATTAAATCAAACTTGTAATGTGTATTCAGTAGTATTTTTTTCATCAGTCTCAGTCTACTGCTAATAGTTTGCTCATCTCCTCCAGTGAAAACTCCACAGCTCCAAAGCAGCCAAACTGTGATGTGCTGCAATGCGGATGGATTTTTCATTGCCCCGCTCGGAGGAGGGCAAAGAAGTAACATTGCCTCCGTTCTCGCCGGGGTCTCTTCTTGTCTCGGCAGCCTCCAGTCAAAACGCATGATCATCACTCCTTCTCTCTTTATCACCACCAACGTACCGCGTCCTCACTGCCTGACAATTTCATATACGCTGAAATTCATGACCTCATCACAATGTAGAAATTGATTTAGCATGCTGTGATTTCCTTTCGCTTCTAAAGCCCATTCGGATTTTTATTTTTGATGGCAGTGAGAGTATGATGTGCTGAATTTCTGCACAGTCCAATTACATTTGATGTTGTGGAGTCAGATTTGATGGCGTTCAAGGAACACAAGCAGCTGGTCCAATGCATGACAATAAACAATGGAATACAGGAATATTACGGAGCCTACAAAGTGACTACAGATCTCTATTTCCACTTCAAAATGTCACAATAAATGTATGTCATGTCTTTACCAAGTTATAAAGGCTCTACAAGGCCCTTATTCTCTCTGTAAAGCCTCCAGCCCATAAAATTTACATTCATCTGGGAGGAGCCAGAAGATTATGCACTGCAATGATTTGGAATAGGACTTGAATTAATAACTGCTTCGCTTAATAAAGCGCCTGTTGTTGTCAAAGATGACAGGTTGAGACGATGTATTTGATAGGTAGCGTTTGTAAATCCCATTGAAAGGCATCATTAATCTTCTCATCTGGATGCCATGGAACATAAAATGAAAGAGTGGGAAATTACTTGTCATCCTCACAGCAGTGCACTGGAACATTTTAAATGGGGGTGTAATTGTTTTCCTGATTAGTTCGGCGTGGGTATGTGTCTATTTATTTACATGTTCTGTTAACAAGGACAGTGTTTGTTGTGACCCACTTTTCCCCCCCATACCCAATTGAGGATGAAAAATCCCTTTGAGCTCTGGGAGCAGCAGCGGAACTGCCTCTGCTGGAGAAAGGAACATTATTGTAGTTTAAGTAGACAGTTCAAAGATACATTTTTGCCAGTGAAATGAATGGATCCTTTTCTTTATGAACACACAGATGAGCACATGTGAAGTTACTAAACCCCCCTTTAAGGATCCTGCTGTGAGAATACAGTAATGGTAATGTGCAGTTGCTGGGATGAACACACAGGATTAGTGTTTCTACAGAGAGCCATATATTTCCCATTTGTTGTTACTAGATTAATTATTTGTCTGTAAAATACACAACTAGCTACTATATTAAGTGGGCTATTATTTGACTATGTGCTTGCTGTGAAAGTATAGTGAAAGTAAGAGATTTACAACAATGAAATACACTAGATGACAAAAACAAGGAAGTTAAATGTAAACAAGACTAAGAGTCTGCAGCCACACTAGCAGCTCTGTGAGGCCGTACTTAGGCAGAGCAGTGTGTTGAGCTAAATGCTAACATAAGCATGCTGAGAGTGACATTGACAATGCTAACGTGCTGATGTTTAGCAGGCGCAATGTTTACCATCGTAATTCAGCATGTTAACATGTTAACACTTGCTAATTAGCACAGAATACAAACCACAGCTGAGGCTGATGAGAATGTATGTTGTCAGAAAAGTTCTGGACAAATAAAGAATTTGACCTGGTAATGGTGCTACATGAAAGAGCAGCATATCATAAAAGTAATAACAATTCATCCTGAGGGGAACAGGAGGGCTGCGCCAAATTCCATGGCAATACATTCAATAATTGCCGACATATTTCACTCAGAACCATAAATGTTAACCTCGTGGTTGCTGTAGAATGAAAATCACAGGATCACCAAAGTCTTTCAGATACATCCTCTCAGAACCATGAATGTCTATGATGTGCCCATCCCCCAGATGTTGATATTTTCACTGGATGAGTGAAAACTGCGGGGGGCGCTAGATGAAAAGTCAAGTGATCACCAAAGTAATTTGGATTCATCCCCTGGGCACCATGACTGTCATTTCATAGCAATCCATTTAATAGCTGTAGAGATATTGCAGTCTGGACCAAGTGGTGTACCAACACTTGGCCCAACATTGTCATCTTTTGAGCCAGGGGATGGTCAAGTATTCAAAATTACCAGTCCATTGGTAGAAATAGTTAATTGCATTAATTGATTTTATTGATTGATTAATTGAGGCAGTGAAACATGACTTCAAATAAATGCTAATGTTGCCAAGTTTTGCTATCCATATCCATATCAACTTTATAAAGTGGTAATATGTCAGTGTTGTGTTTGCAGCTTGTCTTCTTTTAGCTATGTTTTATCCCCTCCAAATCTCAAAATATCTGGCTCTTTAGCTGCTAAATCCTCGACTACATTCACCAGCTACTCGCTAACTTTGTCTGTCTGCCATTTGGTGCAGGGCAAGTAGCATTCAGTTCATCTGAGCTTTTTTGCTGAAAACAGCTGCCTGCTGTGGCTGAAAATGACGCTGATGAGAGCGGTGGGCGTGAACCAAAACAGTAAGATTGCCGGCCGCAAAACCAAAACAATGAGCTGAAAGATGCTAAACCAACAGAAACTGCAACACTACAAGCAATTGTTTTCACATTGCATGTAGTTGCTCTTTAATATAAAAATGTTGATTAGTGCAGCTTTAATCTGATCTGTCAATTAAATTTTTTGTTTCATTTGGTGCACTGAACTATGCAGATTATTGGGAGTGGGGGTGAATCAACATTGCAATATTCCTCTGAACAACAGTAACCCACCCACCCACATCATCCAAGCAGACACTCCAACAGTGAGTAATAATGCAATGCCACTGTCTTTGTAATGAGTTTACAAGGATGCATCTAGAGGCAGAGAGGGCTGTCATCTGAAAAGAACTCCTAACTGTATGGAAAAAATATATAGAGCGGGAGGTGTGCCCTGGCTTTGGAGCAGTATACTTTTACTTTACTCTTAAATTTCCTTTCCAAACCTATAATTAAACCTACCTGCCCTAGTTTTAAAGGTTCAAAAATAACTCCTGAATGAGCAGATGTTTGCATTTTAACAGCAGCTGTCATGGCTGGGCGCTGGCAGCCTCATAACATGCACACTTGTTGTAATTGAGAGGTAGTTCTGCTTGTCAAGTGAAAAAAAATACATCTGTCATAACAAACTGCTGCGGCAACTGGCAGGATTTATTGATAAGGGTTGTAGAAGTTCCCGGGCAACCTGGAAATAATTTGAACTTTGTCACGGAGCCCTGAACTGTACAGTGCTATCGGGCAGGCTAGCCATCCTTCATCACACCGTATCTGAACTCTTCTGTCATGGCCGCACTCAGGCTCCCACTGCGGGCGGGCGGACGGAGAGGGGGGAGAAAGGTGGTGAAAAACAATACATGCAGAAGTAATATGGATGATTCAATACACGCTTGTATTTAATTACATCGGTATTAAAATGTGTACATTTACAGACATATTTATGAATATGTAACATCATCATACACAGTGATTGTTGGTATGAAACACTTTTATAATTTACATGATTTTTGTGACATATTTGTTAATGCATTCACATATATAAAAACACTTATTGCACAGTAAACTTTGTAACAGCATGAATGAAGTCCAGTTGTGTTTTTCTTGTGCACTCTGGGGTGATGTGTGCCGTGAAGTGCTGGACACAGATACACACACACACACACACACATGTATCCCAGTTTGTGAGGCAACTAGATCTAAACACAGAAAGTCGAACCTGATCATTCAAGTCTCCTGGGAATCTGCTGATGTGCCAAAAAGGCTCAAGTTCACAAGCAACAAAAACCCAAGGACGTCAGCCACCTGCTGCTGCTCAAACAAAACAACAGCCAGCCTCTGCAGGTCACACTGCTCCTCCTCAGAAGCACCGGTTGACCAGCCAGCGCGACATTAGCATTGATCCAGACAAAGCCAGCCCCACGCGTCATCAATAATTGATGGTGAGTCATAATCACAAGGTTTTTATTAAATGACTAGCTGGTCATTGGTCTTTTCAGGGGTAACCAGCTGTGTTGTAGGAGAAAGTCAAGTCAAAACCAGGGCCTTGTTTGGTCCATATATATTCTGCTTGACTCCACTGGTTTCATTTACTTATATTAGATTGAAAACACAAACAAGATTAACAAGGTTTTTAATGTTCTTTCAAACCCAGACATGACTTGTTTTTATCTATAAAACGAAAACCGCCAAACAACTGGAGATAATTTGTTTGGATCGCTTGAAATTCACTGCAGGACTCAAATACCAGAGTTGGGTATTGTCGACCATAGCCCACATTAGATGTGCTCTCTGCTGCTGTCATAACAGAGCTTTACATAATGTGTGCTATTTCAGTCTGAAGCGATGGGAAACATGATCCTAAATATCAATGCCCCATTCACTGCACAGGCCTACAGCTGCTCAGAACCCAGCTTGGTGAAGGTGCACAGAGTTAGAGTCAGCTTAGCAAAGTCAGAAATCATCTATCACCCAGGGGCAGAGGAAAAAATATATATGACAAGACAGCTGGTATGTGTGAATGAGTAGGTGTGGACCCCGGATCTTAAAGGAGTATATCTCCTCACAGCAATAATAGCCCATAAATCCTGGGACCAGTCACAGAAAATACATGGTTTTTATTTCTCTCATTGGGTGCCCCTGTTGTCTGATACTTTTATTATACACACTTAAACAATCACACTATCATACAAAAGTAATGAGCTAAATGGGTGAGGAAAGAGGCATAGAGACAACTGTCAGCAATAACAACTATAACCTTGCCTGAAAATCAGACTATAGTGGCATTTTTCAAGTTTTACTTTATTAGTCAGCCTGGCATTGACTTTATGTTTTAGATAGTGGGGGGTTTGCTTTGCTCTAACCGATTAGTAATGAGTGGTATATCTGTCCCGCCAACGCCATTTTCAGTTGACCTGGGTAGGAACAGTTACTGTAAGTTAAAGTTGATTAATTATTGATTATTTACAACAGTAACATAAATGTCCTTGTTTAAGAGCTGTTACATCTGTAAGTTGACTCACAACAACCTGTATATCTGTGTCAGTCTCATCCACACAATGTTTCTGGCGCTGTTTTTCATTTGGCGACGTGTGTTTTTCTGTTGTGAGTTAGCAAGCTAGCTATGTAGGAAGATGACGTCCCCATTCTTGAGCCTGTCTATAAAGCTCTGATTGCTTGACTGATTCTCAAACCAGAAAGAGCAGTCATTGGGCGCAACACCAGACCTATTCGAATTGCTGAACCAATTGGAGATACAGACGGCAATTCAGAGGTCTCAAACCAGTCTAACAACAACCTTAAAAACAAATCAAAACTAAAGAGCTGAGAGAGCTCTGTCAAGACGGCCTGAACAACATTAAATCTTTTAGTCTCGTGCTCTCCCTATCTTATCATTTTAAAGCATCTCAGACTGAGCAGGTTGGTTAACACGAGTGTCCTAAAAGTGGTGTAAAGACATATACTATACTTTATTATAGGATAGAGTTGTTGTTCAAAACATCTTCTGCTTTTGGCGTGCTGACGTGCAAGGCAGTTAGCATCGTGCCTGCACTATTAGATTGCTGCATTCAGGACAGCTTTGTTTGCATAACCAAGCTCTGTCTAGCTGCACAAACTGATGAAACTCAAGCTGGCACCCTGTTGCGTGTATTAGGGCTCGTATATTTGCTGCTGGCAGTGTCAGTTTTACATAGAAGTGAATGAGAGAAGGAAGTTGCACCTGCCCCTTTGTTCTCTTCCCTGAGGGGGATCTTTGTGTTTGTCCCAAAGCGCTGTGGAGTACAGTCACAAATTTCAGTCCGCCGCCACTGACAATGACTGAGGAGTTTATTCCACATCCCACTCACAGTTACAGTCAGACAGTATGCATGTTAAATGAGTGGAATTAAGCAGCAGGTTGAGCTATAGAGAAGTATTTTAACAGAACAATGTCCACTCCTGCCTTTCTTTCTTTTTTGTTGTTGACTTAATCACACACATGCATTTACACATACACATACATGCATACACACTCACACACACAAATACAAAAGAGATAAATTAGGCATTCTGCCAAGCCCATTAACATTTTTTACAAAGCCATCTACTGATTTAAAGGGGCAAAATGCTGAAAAAGAAATCAATTAAAGTGAATTGGATACAGTAGAACGGATAAAGCGGACATGTTGTTAAAATGCAAACAGCATCTCCAACACCTCCGCTGAACGAGAAAAATAAAATAAAATACATCTTCTCTTCCGCTGCTTCGGCCCCGTCCTGAGAGATTGGAGCTGCAGAATAAAGAAGGCATCTGTACTCTTCCAGGTCAGTCAAGCCCTGTTTGGGAAGGTTGGAATTTGAGATCCAAGGATAAACATCAGCTCCCCAGAGAGGACTGTTACTCATGTTTGAATACTGCACAGGGAAAATGAATCTCTCCACAAGCAAAACAACCATGAAGAACACTTTCATAGGCTCTTTTGGGAAAGTTAATTCTTAACCTGCGGCTTCAGGCTAACGCAGTAACTGTGTTCGGCTCATCCTCGGCCGCTTATTTAACACACATATAGAATATACCATTGTGGGGAAAATGAAGAGAAATG
Source organism: Enoplosus armatus (assembly GCF_043641665.1). NCBI lineage: Eukaryota > Metazoa > Chordata > Actinopteri > Centrarchiformes > Enoplosidae > Enoplosus > Enoplosus armatus. The sequence goes on along the minus strand of NC_092180.1, from coordinate 23,250,863 downwards.
AGAACGCAAATAAAAAAACGGAAAGTGTTAGATTAACAGAGCTAAACTTTAATAAGCAATTCAAATGTCTGAAATACAATTTTGGTGTGGTGCATGCAGCATTTTCTATTCATTTTGATCACCCATCTCTTTTTTCCTGGGGAGAGAGTAATGTCTCCATGGGCAGAACCGAGAGTAAACAGCTGTGCCTTTGTATTATGAGTGGTTACAGGTAATCAACAATGCATCCACTTACCCAATACTCTTCACAGAGGGGATTGTTTTCAGCTGCACTCAGTGATTGAAAGCATTAGTGATGAATGGCAAACTGCTTAGATGGTTCACAGACGTTCACTGTGACCACGACCACGGCGCGATCATCGCAAAAAATATACTGCTTTAGTATTTACTTATCTCTCACATTCGAGTAATGCAGATTTGAAATAGAAAGCACACAAGAGGATGTTGTTTGTGTCCCAATTTGCAGGAGCACAATCTTTCGGGCTAATATAGTCACAGGCAGTGCAAACAGAATGAGAAATGTGTTTTTTAGTGAACTCCAGGTGTGTGTTTGCTGTATCTGGAGAATGAAACCTGTTTAGGCTCATGATAAGATGAGGACTCGTGGCTGTCCAGATGCAGAGACACTCAACATGTCGATCAGGAGGGAAAATGCGGTTGAGTTACAGCGGCTACACCTTATTACAGATCATTTTACTTAAGAGAGATCTCAGTCTTCTTCTTCCCTTCCTTCCCCCCCGACACACAGTCACACCTGTTTTCAAAGCAAATGTTACCAGACCAGAGGCCATCCAACCAAATCAAACAGGCAAAGCTCAGCTGTTGTGACTTGGTAACATTTTCTTGTTCAAAAGAGTTTCTTTCTGTTCAAGTAAATCACACACTGAAGGGCTGACATTAAATTGCCTCGCAGTGGCTTGAGGGCATCACTTCTGAGCTTCATCTCCATGAAAACTATGTTTGCGTACTTTTCTGGAGAAAATGAATGCACAGGGAGAAATAATCCTGCAATTTATATACCACCAAATGATATTTTTACTGCTAATGAGCACTTTGGCATGGAGACAATGCTTTATTGTTACTGTTAGTCCACTGAGATGCTGCACGGCGACATGGCTGTGGCGAACCAGGTCAACCAGAAGTGCAGCACAAAAAAATGAGACTTTGTGAGTGTTAATGAGAGCCCTTGAGTACTTTTAAAAACCTTTTATACCTTCAAAAATACAGGTTGTCAATGATACTGTAAATAATAGCAGATGAAGATGTAGCAATGCTGCTGATCATCTGCTCTCAAGTCTTTTTTAAGGGAGATGCAGATGGTGCGGCGTGAAATAAAATGAATGAATTAATTGCCTGAGTCCAAAGGCACCAAGAAATAAGCATTTTTAAAAAACTTGTGAAACTCCTTCTCAGCATTCCCCGTCGACTGATGATGAAAATCTAGTTTCTATTTTTTAATCTGTCTGTCGTGAATAACACAACGGAATGAAGGACTTTAAAAACCTCATTATGAAGATTTCTTCTGATTCTCTTGTTCAATGAAAGCAGCTGAAGCATAGAGTCGTGCTTTATTTTTAATTGCATGTTCACCAACAGTTGCGTCCTCATTTTTGGAAATGTCACACCATGACCCACATCCTCTGTGGACATTCAAAACAAATGTCTCTTTCATTTAAACTTTGGTTTAGTTACTGTAGTTGCAGTCTTGTGCGCTTACATGCACAGACACATATGGAGTAAAAAAAAGAAGAGAGCTCTGCTTCCTCTTTGTCTCCAGGGTATGGAGCTCAGTCATGTAAGTGACCTCGCCTTGTTTGGCTTCACTAACAACCGCCATCAAGACAGCAAAGACAACAGATTGTGGCAGATATACATGTATTGAACTCTAATTCAATATCATTTTACGTGTCTACAATGTAAGACGCAAGTTACTCTGTTCCAGGGCAGGTGAAAAGATGGCCTAACAAAACTAAACTTATTAAAAAAAACTGCCATTTTGTCTTTCCATGTGTAAGTATGGGACTAATTACTGCCTAATAGAAGCTGCAAGGAACAGGCATGTGCCAAAAGAACTAATTTGATTGTGAGCAAGCCAATTACAACCTAATTAACCAGCTTACCTTGCCTCAATTAGAGCGCAGTGGGTTTGCAGTAGGTGAACTGATCATGCTTAGCTGGGTTTTAGTCAAGGCAAGTGTTTATTAACACAAATGAGCTGAAGGCTATTTTTATAAAAGTTATAAGGGCTATATAAGGGCTTTGCACCTTTGCAGCTATAACCAGCTCATATGAACTTGTTCTTCCACTCTGCACGGCACCTAATCTGTTCTACTAATGTTTCAGCCCCGGTGAATGTTACAAACTCTCGCATACCTTAAACTTGCATTAAGTGATTTTCTTTTGTCCACTTGGGGGCAGTGGAAAAAAGCTGTAAATATAACACTGACAGTGGGCGAACTTGTTAGCAAACTATTGCTAATCATCACATTCATTTGCTGTTTGTTCGTGGTCGTGATGGGGTGACCTGATGAACATAAGTCCAACATATACTCTCCTTTTAGCTCTGGTTTGCTCTCCGCCACCCCCTGAAGGAAATACCTGGCTCTTTAGCTGCTTAACGCTCCACTGTGTTCATCACAGTGGACCGGTTTGCCGGTAGCATACAATGGGTTTACTATTGAACATTTTCACTGAAAACAGCTGCCGTGGGAGTGAATTAAAGTTGCAGGCCAATAAAACCAAAACAATGAGCTGAAAGACGGTAAAAAGCTCTGTAGAGCTGGGAGGAACTGCAGAGTTGGATGATATTTCTCTGTGGCACATTACACATAGTAATTTGGTCCATTGTTAATACAGAAATATTGACTAGTGCAGCTATAATATATTACATTTAAATTTGGGATGATGCTTATTGTACAGAGCATGGACAAAATAACAGCAACACCTTACATTAGGTGTCCCAGTTATGAGGTGAACCTAGAATATGATAGGAAAGAATAGCATGGATACAAAATAAGAATAATTACAAAAACAACAACACAACTGGAATCACCATTCAGCTTCTGTAATTCAAGCAGGTGTCCCTCTTTTTTCCCCATCTCTCTTAAGTAGCTTGTAGGTCTGACCGGTCAGCAGTGGACATCCTCCAGCAGCGTGTCCCAGAGCTCCAGTTGTGTTGACTTACGCTGGATTAGAATCAGAGACGACAGCCCGGACAAGTATGAGGCAGATGGTTCCTAATGTGGCATCGGTTACAGGTCTTACAGGGAAAAGCTCTTCATCCTTTTGTTTGCCCTCCGCTCGACGCTGGAAGAGATCACATCATTAGAATCCCATTCTTCACAGATGCCATCAGTCGACTGCATTGTCAAAGTGGCTGTGCGTCTCTCTTCTTTTGACGGTTTGTTTTGTGCTGCGCTGGTTAACAGACCTTATCCTCACATTAGGGTCAAGTGGTTAACACTAGTACCTTATTATAACACACTGTGTGTAAAACAAATCATCTGTGCTGTTTATCTATCTGTCTGCAAAATCCAGACGATTTCGTATTTTGTTAAAAAAGGACTCGACTGAAAAAAAATCCATGTGTTTGCTTAAAATTTTGAGCTGTCAATCACGATCTCAGAACCGTGGATTGCTGTTTCAAAGGGGGACTCATAATGATAAACACTGAGTCCATAATGTTTGGTGTATGAAAAGGTAAAAATCACAGCGTTTGTTTTTAAAAGCAGAGAGACAACACAGAGAAAACCTGTTTATCACTGAGCTGCTGGTTCACAAGCAGCTGCCTAAACGCTGTTGAAATACCCCAAGAGTGCAGCTGCAGCCTCGAGCAAAGACTGTTCCTCATCAGGGTGAGAATGAATCCACTACTTCTGTTCACTCTGTACATGCTGAGAAACACATACCAATTCAACGTTGTTGTTTAAAGGGGAAAAAACATTTTCACTGCTCCACAAAATGGCCATATTGCCCAATGCTATATGATACACAATCTGGAGGAACAGTAAACAGTAGAATTATTACACCATTCACATTAGAAAGTAATCAAATCCTACATTCTGTGGTTTTCAGATGGATTGTAAAATGTAAATGTGTGTGTGCTCTTGGTTGAATTTCACAGCAAAACATTGACAACAAAACAAGACCAAGAAACCAAACACCTTACTGGTGGCCTCTAGAGGCTGCACTGCTCTTTACATTTATCCAGGCTAAAGCTGTTTCAAGTGACTGCCCAACCTGCCAGGCTGACATTACCATTTTTAAAACCCCACAGTTTTTCTAGCAGAGCAACAACAAAAAAAATTCTCAGGCAGACAGTGTGTACAACCTGTGGTCCAGCTGTGGCATTGCACCAGTGAATTTATTGTAGTGAATGGAAATCTACAAAATAGATTTAGTTCAAATAAAACAGACACTTTTAGGTCCTTCTTTTCCAGCCATGTTTGTCAAACGGTGACAGAGCACTCTCTCCTCAGGCTTTACTCTACAAATCTCATAAAAAGCTGCATGGAAATGGGAAACCCTTCAAACGAGCACTGTGTGGTGAAAGGAGAACCCCAGAAATGTTTAAGCCTCTTGGGCACATACAGTCGTCCACAAACACATGTATTCTCCTAGATACCATCTGATCAGGTTTCTAAATAACAGTACAGGGCGCTGACTCTTTGTGCTCATCTAAATCGGACTATATATTTACATAAATCTTTGTTAACCAAATGTTAATTAGAGAAAATCATTGAGCAGCGTTTCATAGAAATGAAACAATGGAACTTCTCTGATAAAATGTACCCAATCATCCAGATGAGCTGCTTTTTAGCACCCTACTTAGTTCAGAACAAAAACTCGACCAAGTAAAAGATGGCTGCTAGTGTCTTAGTTACACAAGAGGTAGAGATAAGAAAATGGTCCTGGGTAATTATGCCCATGCTGAGTCATTTTGAGGAGAGAAAATTCAGCAGCTGCTGCCTTGTGGATAGACTGAGTGGCACATAAAGTACACTGTTAGACGTTTCTGTCAATTCTACAGTTACGTCCTATATTTCACCCAATACTATAAATCCTCTTCCCAGAAAACATCTGCATTTATAACCCATTGCCTCATTGGGGATTTTAGATGATATCAACTACTAGATACAGAAATTGCCTGTATTTTCTTTAGATTACTGTATGTAACTGTATTTACCTGTATTTACACTGTATGTTTCATTTCATTTAAGTGAACTTTTGCTGACATTAATTCCCTGACAGTACATTAAGACTGTGTTGTACCAAAGCTGATCTCATGAAAACCTGGTCTTCCTCTAATGGTCTGAACTTTAGTCGTCAAAAGAAAAGTTTACTTTAACTAACATAAAGCACAGCTAACGACATATTTTCTTGCAAGGTGGCCGGTAGCTAACACTAGCTATAGCTACCTAAAATGTGCTAGCATTGTAATACATAGCATTATTAATATGTTATTTGAATACTTAAAAATGTCACATTTTGGAGATGTAAGACTGTGGATGATTAGTTAAAATAAGAGGCTTGACTTTAGTTGTAGCAACAACCGATCTGTACTGAGGAGGTTTCCATTTGTAGCCAAAAAAGAACACCAAAAGGACTCGTTTTGAAGGTAAATATTCTTGTAAGACAGAAATCAAGGGTGTTGCTAGTAAATTACTGTAAACCCCCCTTGAAATGTCCAACAGCGCATTAAGGAATAGACATGTGACAGGTTAAATATGAAAAGTGAAATACTTTTTTAAATTTAATTTCAGATTGAATGATCCTCAACAGTATTACTTGGTCGGTCTTCCCACTGTAAACACCTTTGCTTTGTGTGCTACAGCTCGAATACAGAAGATCAAATCATCTTAAACCCTCCCTTTCAGGCCTCCGGTGTCAAACAATGACAGACCATGCTCCGGTTCCCCAAATCTTGTGTATATGGCTATGGACTGAAAAAGATGTCGTCTGGCAGCACCTTAAACGAGCCACATGGCAACATCATGAATGGAACAGAGCAGACGTTTCTCTAATTGGCATGCTGTTGTATAAGAAATAATTGGCTCATTTTAGTACGTTGAGTGATGACTGGAAAATATGCCCTTAAAGAGTATCCATTCTGTTCTTTGGGGACTAATCTGGGAAGCATTCATATTTATTGTCTGTGTTCAGATAGACATGGATTTCCTTGTCTCACGCGTCAAGGGTATGAAAGGAAGGGATGATTAATGATGCAAGTTTCTCTTTTAAGTGCCATTATGGGGCGTCATTCACCACTGCTATAACCTCGAGCACCGCAGATCTTTATTCAGTTCAAGCTGCCTCTGTTAAGAAGACAAAATTCAATCACTTTCCCCTCAGTGGTGAAGGAGACGGGCTGAAAACAACATGACTGTGTTTTGAAAGCAGGTGAATTCTGGTGTTTGAAAGGGTTTAAAATTAAGGAGTATGGAAACAAAATGCCTCTTTGGGTAGCCCCCCTAAGCCTTCAGTGGATGTATCTGTTCTCAATTTTGGTATTTGCGAGGAGAATGTGTAATGAGAGAGTTTGTTTTGGATGTATTTGAAATATGTCAAATGTGAAGTAGTGCTTGCTTTGCAGGATCCTATCGCATTTTTGTGGCAATGAATTATATAAAGCTTTCTCTCTTACTCCTATAACACAGTTTCCTTGTGTCAACTTGCCCTGCAGTACATTCTCACACAATAAAAATTGTCCTACAGAAGAGCCCTGCCACTGTAAATAAGTAAAATTAGTCATTGTTACACCTGTATCTCATCATAAATACATCTCTTACAAATTACTGTACATTCATTTGCAACTATTTTACATTAGCAATCATGTTTTGGGGAAATGTCTTGGGGTAACATAATTGATAACACAAAACAGTTTGAGCCCAAACGCAACATGGAGTGTGCATGTTGAAACCTACTTTTGTCTTGGGCAGGGTCACCAATTCACTTTGGTCCCACTCCCAAAACACAATGGGGGGTTTCGTTTCATGCCTCTGTCTTGAACAGGTGCATCCAGGTTTGCTGGATCACTGTAAGACATAGATAGTTCAAACACAGCACAAATACAACAGAGGGTTCAGTGGCCTTCTGTTCATCTGCTTTAACACTGGTATGTTTGAGCTTCAATCCCAGTTGAGATGTACAATGAAGTCTCTTCACTTGGCACTCAAGCCCTTCAACAGGCTAAAGATAAAGACAAAACATGACAATGAACATGCTCTTATGTGTTTATACTGAATCACTTTGTTTGCTGTATATCACTTTCTAAATGTACGTTAAGTAACAAATGCGAACAAAACTAATAGAAAGTAGTGAATAGAGGTGAAGCGGAAGCTGAAGTGGAATTTTTTTTTTAAATGTATTCAAAATATTTCACGGATCATGCATGGTTTGGTGTGGTTGACAAACAATCGGTTAGTCCAATGGTCAAAGCAAGACATATTGGGATTTGCTGGCCAGAATATCCATCAAATCAATATATATTCATGTTCTGCAGACGATAATTATGAATTTTCTGTGAAACATTTCCCTTTGGCTAATACTAAACTAAATTTCAACAAAAAAATGTTGCGGATATTCGTGGCTTAGAGACTGAATCCTAATGATTTTAGCGACCTTGAGGCATTTTCCTTTGCACCACCACCAGGCCAAAGGTTCCACGTGTAAACAAGAAATATCAAAATCTAATGGACAGATTGCTTTGACAATTACTACACCCATTTATTCTCCAGAGGTTGAAACCTTTTCATTTTTCATTTCAATGCTTGCAGAACAACATTGCAGAACAGTATATCTGACCTTTTACTTTATTATTACTATGCTATCTAATGGTGGGGTTGCTGCGGCTTTAAGCTTTCTCCAGCTGTTAAAGAGCATCAACTCTGGTCCTAAAATCTGAACAAACACGGTCTGTGTTGCCAGGCAACAGACAAATGTATCAATGGATTTAAGCATACCCAGACACACTATTATAAATGGAGGCACTTGTTTGGCATGACATCAGCTCAGTCATGACGGTTCCCAGTGCCATATCCTTAAGTTCTTTCCTTAAGCAGAGCAGGCCGAGCAAAATGTATTGCAAATAGGGTGTTATGTAGCGTGCTCGTCTCTCTGTTTACACCTCAGGCAACACAACATTTGCTTTTTGTGGGACTTGCAGTAAACATGTTCACTCGCTCAAGTTTTGCAATCCAATACACTTTAATAGATGTGTAAGGTAACACAACCTCACACACAATGCGTACTGAAATGATTTAAATGTCTTAAGGATGAGTCTAGCAACTCAGTGACCTACGTGGAAGAATGGTCAGAATGGTCAGAATGCTTTTGTCCTCTTAAGTTATGTGCAATGCTTTCATTAAGTGCTTCTGTTCCTTCCTTCACTCGTCCCAGTAAATTTAATCTGACCAACTGCGATTGTTACAGAGACTCGTGAAAAAGTCTTTGACAGGGTCGGGACCTAATGAAAATGATTTGTACTGGCATTTCCCACTCCAGACCATATTTTAACATCTAAATAACACACTGCTACACTCTAAGTGCAAGTTCTATCTGCTTCTCGTGCAGTGGAGCCCTAAGTTAGATTTCAGAGGTAAAAGTCTGGCCAAGAAGCTTGAAACATAGCTGTGTGAATTTGAGCACCCCATGCGGTTTAACAGTGTTGCAGAAAGAGTGACTTCTCATATGAGTAAGAAAGGCACGCAGTTTGGTTTTCTATCACATATGATAGGAATCTAACATTACGCTCCTTTGTATTCCACTAAAGTTTTATCTGGAAGAATTAATATACACACATTCAATAAATTACCAACATAATAACATGGTATTTTGGGCTTCTGTTATCAGATGAAGTTATAATTTGCCAGAATAATACATAATTGCAGTTTAAAATAACCCAAGCCAGGAGAAACATCCTGTTTCACAGTAGAATTCATGCACGTACCTCCAACACATGGGGAAAGTTATAATCTACTGTATATTGTAACCACCAAATATGGTATATATCAAGTACATACATACATAATTACTATGCGTATGAATTCAAGTGGAGATTATGGAAATGATATGTTACCTGGAACAGATGTGATATGCAATTCCAAAAAATGAGCATGGTCCTAGTCTTTAAGTTTTTAGTTATTTATGTTTTATTTTTCTTATCTACTGCTTTGAGTGTCCTTATGTTGTTTGATTTCAGATTCAAGTGCGACTTGCCTGCTGTAACCCTGCAATCTGGTTGATAAAATAACCAATATACCTAAAGTGAAGCAAATATAAGTAGACAATTAAAGATTGTCACATGTAAAGTTAAGTGAAGTTGCTGTGGTGGATGGAGAGCGTACAAAGTACAGGACCTTAACAACAGAGACCGGGGTTTAGCATCCCGAGTCCCTGTGTCGTGTTTCAAGCCACTGACTTGACTTTTTCAATATTTCACCAAGATCATGATCTTTCCCAAACCTTAACCAAGTGCTGTGAGTGATAAACATTGCCCTATAAAATGTTCATCACGATTTAGTTGCTACAAGTGGTAAAAAAAAGAATACACATACAAATACATTTGCTTCAAGATGTATTTGCGGTTGTAAATCAGTGGTATAGAAACATAATTTGTAGGAGACAGGGTGAGAGAAGCCAAATTGCTTCTCAGGATAATTGATGTTTCACCTTTAGACAGCACTCTACAGACTAAACATTTGACTTCAGACTCAGGGTTTTGGTGCAGTGAGAGCTAAAGTTGTTCCATGTTGACTAAGTTGAGTAGAACAGTGATGTGTGAGTTTAGTGAAACTATGCATGGGGTGACAAAAACACTAAATCTCCATTAAAAAGAACACTGCAGTCATACGATCCTGTACAGTATGCATGCATTATTTTCACTTATGGAAAAGCATCTGTTTATCTACAGCGCAGTGAAGAGAAAAAGCAGGGGCCGGTGAAGCAGTGGAAATAAGCTTTCCCATAAACACTGGTTACAATTGGCTATGTAAGTGGCAGAGGAGGAAGGTATGAGCATGGTGTTTAGAGGTGAACACTGTACTATGTCATCTATCCGGAGACAAAAGATATGTGCAGCTATGAGAAAACTGAAACAACTAGTAATGTAATGCTCACATCAGGTTTTTAAATGTTAGACCCAGAGGGACACTTTATTAAATATCACAGTTTCCTCAGCTGCAAATGCCTTTAAATGACAGTTACTACTCTATCTGCTGTTAACCATTAACATGACTACTTGTTGTGTATGAAATTATTGTATACGTTTATGAACATCAAGAAATAATGAGCTGCAGTGCCATGAAATCAAACGTAACCTGTCTTTTCTCCTCGGCAGATGGACAGTGAGCCCACAGAGAGCCGGTGAGGCATGCAGGAGGCAGGCCTCATGATGCAGCAGAACATGCAGCAGTGAGAAAAAGGGGCAGAGAGTGAGCACAGAGGACTCCGGTTCAGCACGTGTTCTGCTATTCTCTGCTCCAGATGTTCAGTCTTGCTCTTTCAGCATTTTACCTAAAGCCTCTGTGTCAGAACAACAAGGCTTCCATTTGTTCTTAACCCCAAAAAACGGCTGTTTATCACCACAGTTCAGCTCGTAATGGAATCTCGGCTCATGAGGCAACTATTCAAGCATTTATCCCTATATTTTCTGTTTCTGTCTGTGTTTTTCTGTTGCGGTAAGCCTGCATTTCACATAGTTCTGGAGTGTGTTCTCTTACTATGCAAGACTACCTTCATGACCTTTAGCTTTCCTCAAGTCTTTTGCCAATTTTTGCGTGTTAACAGTTCTGCAATACCGAGCTTGTACATGCAAACTTTTAAAGTGCATTGCTCTGCAGAGAGAGGAAATAAGATTAGATGAGATGAAATCATGTGAGATGCAGTGAATTTAGGCAGAATGACATTAAATGAGATGAAATAAGATTTGATGAGATTAAGGCCAATGAGATGCGATTACGTGGCATAAAATGAGATGAGATTAGACTGAATGACATACTAGAGACAATCTTGCAATGGGATCACATCAGCCGCGATGCTGACGTTCCAACCCAGAGTCGGACCACACCGACATACTAACCTAGTATTTTGCGCAAACATCCGTTCAGAACGACCATTAACAGTGATCTGCGACCGCTTTGCAAAGTACTCAAAACCACTTCCGCTAAAAGTTAAAGAGAAACTCCATCGATCTCACTTATCAAAGTCTGTTTACAGGTGCTGGGGAGTACTACTGCACAAGTGAAAAAAAGTTGTGTTATGTCTATAGAGTCAACGTCAGTTGAGGCTGAAGTTTGAAATTGTAAAAAACTCTGGGGGTGTGGAGTTGGAAAGAAGTGATCTTACCAGACCTCTGAAGCCCGCTCCTCGTCTCTGTTTGAGGCTAGCGAGTCGAGGCTACTTTAGCCACTACTAGCACACCTGATTCTGTCGGAGGTTGAGTTGCATTGTGGGTGACAACAGTATTATAGCAGTGCAATGCTATGCAGTGGTGTACTCTTTTAAATAGTACAGCAAACACGTGTAATGTGAGAGGGGTCCCTCATAGTGATGAGCCCACAGTGAATTATCACCCAACTCACTGCATTTCCCTTCAGACCAACGGAGCGCTTTAGCGTCTTTTAGCTCTGAAAAGTAAGTGATGCTAATATCAACGAGATCAAATTTAAAACAGGAACACTGGATTACATACATGCATCATTTTCTGTGAATCCCCTGTACATACAGTAGGTAGACTATTTGAATCCAGCACAAGAATGGTGGACCCCGCCACCAACAAAGAAAACTAGTGTATAGAGAGGTAATTACAGAATGTAAATACACTGAATGGCTATTGCAGAAAATGTTGACCATAAACAGTTAAAACATTGGGGTTTGATTTCATGAAAATTTTAAGGATCATAACTTTAAATGTAATTCAAAGTAATCCACATTTCTATGTGAGGATAGATGACAAAACTAATCAAAGAGGGTTATCTAATGTTGTGATAAAATTGGCATTTTATCAACGTGCCAGGATGTCCTACAGTACTGTCTACGTATAAATTGGCATCTTGTTTGTCTTTGTTAATTGAAAGCCTCTATACAAGCATGCAGAGCGGAGCTCAGCCGTCATCAAACTAACCAGATCACAACAGAAAATTCTTGCAAAGGATCAAATGAGTGATGGAACATGACAATAAAGACATTGCCCACCCTTTGGTTTTTTTTGCTGCCCTACTTTTGTCAAATGGTACGGAGGGAGACTAGAGGTAGTGTTGCAGTAATTCAAGCTCTTATCCACATATGAGGAGGGGAAAAGGAAACACTTTGAACTCAGCAGGAACAGCAAACAGATGCTAATGAACATGATGTTCTAGTACAGGCCTCTGGCAACAGGATTAAAACAATTTAGAAGGAAGTAAGGAAGAGTAGATATCCACATGAGCAAAGATGAACACTGAAAATACAGTACTGACGATGATTCATACACGGCCTGATTAGTATTATAAAGTAAATTATTTTCCTTATTAACTGTTTTCATGAACAGCGGAGCCATTCTAATATTACACTGATCCAATTCAAATGTTATTTTTGAGAATTTGTCCATAATTTGAATTTCAGTTAATATGGCACGATACTCCTGCAAGCAATTATGCTTTTGAGGTCATACAGACTAAATGAAAATGAAAGTTTGGGTTTTAAGGTCTCTCTAACTTTCGAGCACTTTGTCAATTATCTTTTTTTCCAGTTAATTTTCATCAAGGACATAATCTAATGGGCTGAAATGATCACAACATGATCTTTTAACTGTGAGAAATAAATAAAAGAAATGTAATTTGTAGCATCATCATATCAATTGTGAATGTGTAAAAGAATGTCTTTTAATCAGTGCATGGCACAAGGAAAGATTTTTCTGCCATGTTTCCTGATGTGATGTCAAGTTTCAGAGTTTTGTCCATTATTATAGTGAATTGACCGTCCCTGCCATCCACCCCAGTCCTTGTAACAGGAGAGCCAGGTGTAATTGCTTATTTGACCAGCTTAGTTTGTCTGAGATAGACTGTGATGGCTGCAACAGTGAAAGATGAGGCATAAAATTACATATACTGAGACAGCCAGCCAGCTAGTTCTGGTACAAAAGGTTGGAAAATGTCATAAGCTGCATCTTGGTGTAGCAATAACAAGCAGCAGCATAGCACAATCAGAAGCATGAATAATGTATTTACATGTGCACACACATGCCCCTCACACAAACACACAAGCACAGTACACATGTGCGTGAGCGCACACATGAAACAAACCGTGTCAAATAAATGCTTGATTATAATGTATGAAATGTTTCTGATCAGTCAGCTGAAAATCTAATTTCATTTTCTCATTAGAAGGCTCTGCCTCAGGCTCATTCTCTTGTCAGTGTTTATTACTCTGAAAACAGAAAATTAAAATCATCAGCTTGGTCAGAATCAGAGCTGTGAATCACTATTTATGACAGAGAGAGGGAGAGAAAAAAAAATATTAAAGACTGGACAACAATTGAAGGAACCCATCTCATTTTACTGAGGCAGTGGATTTATAGCTCACATGACCTTTCCTTCTCCAGAGATTTGTTGCTATGCGGTCGTCCATCATGTTTCTAATTTGGCATAAGGTACAGTGGGTTAGTGAATAGTTTCCATTAAGTTAGTGAGTCGATTTAGGCAAGTTAATGAATGGGTTTCAGTGATGAAATGATAACAGAGTATAACCATTTTTATGATCCGCTAAAATATTTCTGTTTGTGAGACTTTCAAATGCAATTTAAAGTGTTTTGTGCATCATCATAACTCATCGCAACACATAATTCAGCTTCAGCCGTTATAAACCCAACCAAATCACTGTAACTGTAACATATTGTCAGGGGAGCAGAGACATTGCAGAAAAAAACACAATACCAACAAATACAAAACTACAGAGATGACCAATAACAGAAAGGAAATAAATTGATTCATTTGTTTTCAGAGATGTACTTAAAGCTGCTCTAATAAATATTTTTATATTAATAGATCAAATAATTATGTGTAATATGCTGGTGTCTCTCATAGTCATGAACCGACGGAGAATTATCATGTGACTCTGCGCTTCCCCTCAGCTCGACGGAGCATTTCAGCCTCTTTCGGCTCATTGTTTCTGTTATATGGCCTGCAACTTTACTGTTTTAGTTCACTCCCACTGGTCTCATCAGCAGGCAGCTGTTTTCAGTGAAACATCTCTGATAAACCCACTGCACACGACCTGCTCAGCACCAAACAGCTTACAGTGTTACAGACACATTGAGCATTTAGCAGCTAAAGAGCCAGATCATTTCCACAGGAGTAAATTAGCAACTGTTTGCTAAGTTCTTCATAGGTTATAATATGTCACTGCATTTACTACATGTTGTTGTTGTGTAAGTTAGTCACTACTGGTTTTAATAGGCAGTTAACTGTGTAAAAATAGGTGTCACCTTTTTAAAAATTGGAACTCTATTCATGAATTCACCAAAGGCAGCAAACCTTGGCTGGTATTTTTATCCCCTCCCCTTGGATCTCGTACATAAGACAGGCTCCAATTTCCATTTGTGCCAAACAGTGTGCTGCACTGATGTGAACTGCTGCAACAGTTTCAACATAGACTCACATTCGACAGGCATATGTCTTCTTTTTTGGATCTCAGGTTTTTTTGTGGGTACAGTTAATGTTGATGTAAGGTTTTTACTCCAGACACCCCGAGCCTCCCAAATAATTTTGACACTATTAAATAAAGATCAAACCATGTGTTTCTCCCATGGGGGTTGATTATAAACAGTTTTTTACCTGACCTTACACATCAAAATATACAGACTGTTGAGATGAATTTACATTGTATACGTTTGAAAATAAATCAGGCTACAGAATTATTTTAAAGAGAGAAGCTGAACGCGATGTAGCCAATACTGTTTTACTGTATTAAAAACATGAACCACACTGTTGTTCATCTTCTTCTATGGTGATTTTCCTCTTAGTGCGAGCTGTGGGCTGCAAAATTGACATTTGTGCAAAGATGAATCAAATGAACTGCTACTGAATCAATTTAGTTCTGTCTGAGTTACAGTAGTTAAAAGAATCAGGCTCCTCTGAATAAACTGTGGGCTGCTGTACAGTCAGTACTGATGGTTCAGTCTCCGTATGCAAACTCAGGTTAGTCAGACACACTGTTGTCTATTACAACAAACCACAACAAACACTGAGCAGTGCTTGAGGTAACAGTGTGACTATTGCAAAAATATAACCTTTAACTATAAACTGTTACACTTACATATACTGCGAATGTCTTGGACTTAGCATGCCGACATGTGAGGATTCTTTCCTTAATCTGCTCTTATCTGTACTGTCTCATCATCGCACACTAACTAGGCATGTGTTTTGCAGACACCTCTGCAAAGACTTACTGCATTGCCTATTGCCTCATAATGTTTTCTCTATGCAGTATTACAGCCTTACTGGAGCAAAGCACAATTTCACACATCTCACATTAGGCTAACATCTGGTCTTACCTCTAAATGTTGTCTATGGGAATACTTCCATGCTTGATTTTTTTTTCTCATCTCATCATCCAATGGCAAGTGATGAATGTAAACCATGCAGGTATAAACAAGTGCAGATTCACAGCCTTTCTGCCAACTTTGATGAATATTTAAGTCCACTGATGTCGGTCATATCTGATGAAATATAAAATAAAGAGTCAAAGCGTAAAGTATTTCAGCTATGTAAGTCAATATCTTCAGCCTTAACTTGTCGACCACAGGATGTTTTACAAATTCCTAAAGCATGATCATATATATGCAGAAAGTATTTCACTGAGACTGTTGATTTGTTGGATTCTTTGTGGCAAGGTGCAGTCAGCCAAACCTTTGCTATAAACAGACTTTATTCCACATCACAGAAACATGTGTCCTGACCTTTCCACCAAGACCTTTCATTTATTTTCTAATACAGTTCCCCTTGTGAGTAACTCTGTTCTCATAGTCATAGAAAAGGTCAAAGCAAGCACTCACGTCTGATGTCTGCCTGCTGAATTAGCTGTGTCACCTTTAATTTCTTCAGAATCAGACCCCACCACTCTGCTGGGTCCCATTTGATTGTAGTGTGTGCTCAGTATTCATGCTGTATTAAGCATGGTGATTGTGCTGTATGTATGAATATGAAAGTACAATGGCAACAATAAACTAAAATATCCTAATTTAATACTTACAGAGCATACAAGATAACAAATATTAAGACATTTGTATCCTTGCAATGAGTGGGCACCAAAAATAATCATTTTGTATCTCTCTTGACTTTTTTCAGTGGGTAAAATAGACATGAAAGAGGTGCATCTCTTTTGCAAATCCCATTTATCCAAAACAGAGACGCTCCTTTAATAACCCAAAAAAGAATGAGGGGATGTGATTTTCCATTAATCAACAATGGCAGAGCAAGCTCATTTGTATTGTTATGGAGTGAATTCTGAATTTAGGACATTGTGAAGAAATGACCCCTTTATGCATGAGAACAGCCTCTGAGAGAGGAGGCGGGGGGTGGGGCCTGTCAAAGCGATGTTGATCGATGATGCTGCCTCAGATTATGAACACAGAATTAGCACATTAGGACTTGTATGATAAATAGACCAACCACCAGCCAGTCCCCAAATCACCTCCAAGAGCAGCTCAGCAGTTTGACTGCACCTGCAATTTAAGATGATTTCAGATTGCCAGCGTGTGTTTGCATGGAGCCTTCTGCTCAGCTCTTTGGGGTTACGCAACTGCCCACAGTGTCAATTTAGGCCACACTGGATGCTAAAGGTGAGGATTGACCTAACTGCATACAGCATTACTGTATGCAGGGCTGGTCACAGTGGCAACATTTCTACACAAAATCATTTGCATTCAATGAAATCACCACAATTAGTGGATTCACTCGCGGGGGAGAAGTAAGTTCAACTTTGCGCTGTTGACCAATCGCAAGTTGTCTTAGTGCTCACATGTTCTGGAACGAACAGCTGGAGATTTAAAAATGGAGGAAGCTAGCTTATGAGCTGTGTAGCACCATACACCTTTATTCAAACCCTCCTCTGTTGGAGCATGAACTTCTCCACAAAAAAGGAATGGGTTTACAGACAGTTATGTGACAGGAGGCGATGGTACCAATATATCTTTGAATAAAACGTGAACTTATTGTCCCGTTTGCATTCCAGCAAACCAGTTTGCTAACTGACAGTTAGCCAGCTACAGTGGCCTTTGGGTGGTTGACATATCACTGTTGAGGTGGTGAGGGAAATTAGCTCCTCACGTTTTGTTATAAAAATGTTTATTAGTTTATTTACAGTACTTTAACCAACGGATTAGCCTCCGTGGGTGTGTACTGAATTGGTTTGATTGACATCTCCCTCGCTTGTTTGTTAGTTTTGTTGCACCTGTTAAGGCGGGACAGCTTAACCTTTATCATTCTTATTTGTTCGGTGACTTCAGGTAATTCTCAGCGTTACTCCGCCCAACGTCAACCTGAGCACAGGTCTACTCAGCCGGAATAATTTAACACCTGTGTGAGAGGAAAAGGTCTTTAACTGGAGATTCACTCTTTACAGATACAGCTCAGCCTGTGGACGTCTTTTCCAAACATCTCTCACTTCATTTATTTTGTTCAGCGCAGCACTAAAGCTACACAGCGAGGTGACCTTGCTCAGCTGTAGCTATTATTAACTTCCTTGAGTTAATGAGCCACAACAATGGAGGTTTGTCTGACATGATAAGATGAACCTCAGAAGTCTGTCTGCTCTGTTGTCATGAATATTGCTGCAGTAAACTGGCCCAAGACACACAGTGCCTTAAAGCAAACAGTGAAAAGGTTTTATGAGAGGAGATATCACTACTTCAGTGTGCAAAAAAAGAATAATTGGTTGCACACCCACATCTGAAACGGACACTGGCTGAGATAAGGCTACGAATAGGAAACTTTGTAAATTGCTGACTGGCATGAGCAATTGGACACCTCTTTCTTTAATCAGTGATAAACAATACTCTTACTACTGCTACTATTAATTATAACAATAACACATATTTTTTATATATAAAGATAAAAGATATAAATGATGTAAATGAAGCCTTTGCCTGGACCTGGTATAGTGGGTTGATCATTGTGAGAGTACTGAGGGCACACTTTGCCACGGTTTGTGTTTAATATTAAACTAACAGTGTAGCTAAACAGTGCTGTACATCGCTAGAGCCTTGCAAATGAAGCTGAAAACAATGTTAACGTCTCACTTGTTTGTGCTGCAACAATGAAGACAAGTGTCTCTCTAATTTGGAACAATTTGAAAACAGAGTTAAGGCCAGTGGAGAAGCTCGACCAAAGATCGACCACCTGTCGCCACTTTCTTTCACCGACTGCAGAATGCAATCTTCAAAAGGTGGCTTCAAGTGGCCGGATGTTCAGTGCTATTTGTTTAAAATCCCCAGATCACACAATACTGAGCCCAGTGACTGTTTTAATTGCAATTTATTTGCCATTTGTGTCTTTCTATTGATTACCCCATTTGTCAGAAGAAAAGGTATCACCAAAATAATAAAACATGTGCAAAAGTGAAACAAAGGAACAGTAAACAGTCCAGCACTTTAAGTTGCTTTCAATAGTCAATCCATCCAAATGTAGCACACATTTTAACTGCATCTACTGCTGTTATGTCAGAATTACTATTATTATTATGTGCATTGACATAAACAGTTGATGGCGCAACCTTTTGAAAAAAAAAATTCTGCTTTATTCTTTTTTTTTTCAATGCACAAATTGAAAATGTGCATAAATACAGGTCGATGGAAATGCATGGAAAATACTTGCAGCTTCACAGAGAAGCTGGATTCTATCGTAGCACAGAGGAGGGGAAAGACTGGAGAGATACTGCAAGGATAAGCTAGACACAGTAGTTATGTATGTGGGAGCAAACCTACATAAACACCAGGGGAACATGCCACCTCCACCCAAAAACGTGGGACTCTGTGAAAACGATTTCTTCACTGAGCCACCATGAATCCTCTCAGTGCTTCACAGCATATTGTGTATGGACTAAACAGCCAACACCTGATGAGCTGAAAACTCCCACAGGCTTGTACAAACCCCATCGTTTTTGAAGTTGTCTTTTGCATCTCTGCAGGCTAACCTGTTTAATCTACTGTTTTGTTTTATGGGACTGTTTATTAAAAGCTGCAAGGAGGCAACTGCAAAATACTGAATCAAACCGTTTGGATCACTTTTACTCTGAAACCTGACAACAGTAGGTTTATATCTGTCTGATCTCCAACCAAACAGACAAGACTGCTACTGCTCTGCAGGGTGGACCCTCCCTCTCTCCCTGCTGCTGCTCTTCCATGTTCATGTCATTGCAATTGTTGCAGGCAGATACTAATATTCTTAACTCTGTCTTACTTTCTTACAGCTTTTTACATGAAACTTTCACATCAGTGAGATCAGTCTGCTTTTATGCTTACAATAAAACACACAGCTGACCTTCTCTTTTCTATCTTCCCTGCCTGGATGCTCACAAAGTGTCAGTATTTTAAATATTTCAGCTGCATATAGAAAAATCTGACCTGTAGTGTAAGCCTGAAGTACAGCGTCTCCAGTGTGTGTGTGTGTGTGTGTGTGTGTGTGTGTGTGCCAAAACATTGGTACACATAATGAACATTAGATTGTGTGGCCTTTCAGGACTAAAAGGACTGTAGGTGAGAATGTGTTGAGGGTAAGTGCAGACCCCTGGCACCCGGCGAGACCCCAGCCCTGCTCCGTCCCTCCCCTTTAGCTGGCCCCTTCTCTCTCTGCAGGCACTGAACAAAGAGAGGACCCAAACAATGGATCACTCTGAGAGCTGAATGGCTTTGCGGGTCAAGCACTAACCCCCACCCCCCTCCCTCTTTGACAGAAACACAACCCACACTTGTTCTGCTGAAGAGAGGCTGACCCTCCCGGCAAAGAAATAATGAACGCTGCCTGGGCATTAAACTGATAAAACTACTGGGACTGGAATCAGTTTGGCAGACAAATCACCTCTAATGGCGTGAGGCTGGAGCCTGTCTTCTGTCCTGTCTCCCTCCTCTTCATTATGAGTCTACTGTACACTGTCCAGGCATCCACGCAGCCATGCTAAGACGGTCGGCAGAGTTCATAGCTCAGGACGTGACCTTAAAGAGCAGCTGGCCGCTCTTCCTCCAAGCATCGCTCATTTTTTTATTTTTTTACGTTTATTTCATTTTATGTTTTCGGCTCAAGGTTGCTTGAAACAGTGTCACAAACAAAGAGGTGATTGTGCATGGCCAACTGAAAATGTGTTGGAGAGTTATTTGTTAGGCAAATTGACTGATCAACTGCCACAGGAGCTCCTGTTTATAAATATAAGCTCTGCCTATGAGATTTGCATGTTTCACAGTCAAATTGGTTAAAACTACATACTTGCAAATCATCCCCAGCTTTTATTAGGCTTGCTCCTTCCTGGAGTTTCATAGCATCACTTAGGTTAAAAACCAGACCACAGAAACATGAAGAACTAATTTTACACTTTGTTTTCCTGTGATTGTTTGAAGCTTCTCATCCAAATTTTGTAGCTGCAAAACACACCATCTGGTACTGTGAGGTTAAGGAATTATTTTAATGTTATGAATTATGCCAAAATGCAATTAGATCCAGGTCTGTTCATAGTCAGCATAAGGTACGATAAGATAAAACTTAATTATCCCCATGGGGACAATGGGTAAGATCATCATCATTTACTGACCCGCCCCCCTCCTCTTCGTCTTCCTCCACTTTGATTTTGTTCCTCCTCAGACCGCTGTTTAATCCCCATATTGTATATCAGGTGCATTTGAGTTCCTGTTGGCGTTGTATATGGCTGCCGTGACACTTCTGTGTGGCTCAAACGGTGGTTTTACAGCTCACCGTCTGCATGGGCAGCTGAGGTCTGGAGGCATGCAAGCTGTTCGGTCTTTCACCTTCGCTCGCAGCCCCTCCCCCAGGTCAGCGGCCATACATCGGATCAAGCTAGGCCTCATAGGGTCGAGGAACCGGTGCCAATCACCCGACAATGCAGCCTAAAGCGGGAGTGGGCGGAAGCTGTAAGACTTGCTGAAGCAATGGCACATGTATTTCTATCCTTTATTGCCATCAGTGTTTGTTTTTATTACTGGCTATTGTTCATTATTATTCATTTTTCCCTATACAACATGTATCTGGAGTTTTTGTCATCAAAGTTTTACTGTTTGTGAATGATTATTTCAGATTTCCTGTATATTCTTATATAATTACTCATATGGACTGAAAACCTACAATGAGTAAGGTAAAGGACATACTGCTTTATCAAACCAAGTCTTACCAACTTTGTATTTTTGCTAGCATGTCATTGTTGACTTAATAAACTGCATAAAATACAGTGCAGGTGAAATAATTAGTCGATTATTAGATGAGTTGATAGTTAGAAAATTGATTGGCAATAATTTCTTTGAGTCACTTTTCAAGCAAAAATACCACAAATTGACTTACAGCCTCTCGAAAGTACATTTTTGCTGGCTTTCAGCTGTGAAAAGTACACTTATTTAAGTACTTTACTTCAGTACAAATTTGAGGTACTAGTATCATTTCAATTTTGTTACCTTATTTATTTGTTTCACAGCTACTCCTGAATTTGCAAATTAACATTTTACACACGAAACACATGATCAGATCATGAAATATAATGCATTTTTATTCTTACAACAATTATAATAGTAATGCTTCAATAATAAACCAATTATACAATGTAAAATTATGATCTCAAGGGGGCAATTTTTTAAGCATTAGTACTTTAAGTACACTTTGGTGATAATACTTATGCACTTTTTTAAGTAACATTTTTTTAACATTTTTTAATTGTAACAATTAAATAATAATAAATACTACTACTACTACTACTAATAATAATAATAATAATTGTAATAAATAATAATTTATATTATGGTATTATTACATATACAGTATGTAAGCAAAGGTACTGAGTACTTCTCAGGAAGTCTATAGAAAACTGAATATCTTTTGGACAAAACAAGCAATTTAAATAAGTTAAACTGGGCTCTAAGAACTTGAGTTTTATCAATATTTTCTGACATTTTTAAGACCAAGCTATTAATTGAGGAAATAATTGGCAGATTAATTGATAATATGAATAATCGTTAGTTGCAGCCCTAAAACCACACAGTAACCTTCTAATGTCAACAGGTATGTACAGTATAAAGAATAGCAAGCAGCTGTTGCTGGATGGCCTGTGTGTGTCTGTACCTGCACACAGCAGTCGTCCTCTGTGAGGAGACTCCATGGCTCATTTGCCTGTGCTCCTGCACCCTGAGAATTGACTGTGTAAAAGAATCATCCTCAGCTTGAATGTATTATCACCTGATGCTGAACTGTTTAAAGTCTGCCAGCCCCAGAGATTGAACGCCTCACGTTTAACCCTTTCCCCACCTCTCTGCTGGATGGCATCCCATTTCCCTGACTATTACCGTGAGCAAATGTTTTCCTTCGCCCTCTCCAATGAGTAATTTTTGGTGTCTAACTTGTCTCTAACCTTTTCCTACCCCCCTTTTGTTTGGCTTTTGTTTGGCAACAGCTGTTATCATGGATTTCTTTTTTTTTTTTTTCCTTTCTGTTTTTTTTTTTTTCTGGTCAGCTGTGATTGCTCGGGGCAAAACAGGAGCAGATGGTGTTTTGCTATGCATGAATGGAGCGTTAGAGGAGTTGGACTGAATAGGCCAAGTTTTGAATGGTGTCTACACAGCACCTGCCTCTTGTAGCAGCAGGGACATCCTAGTGGCATGATCTGTCTTGGCTTCGCTGCCATCGTGAGGGATGAAAGAAAGAAACAGAGGGGGAACCTTGTTGGGTACCGTCCATATTTATTGATTTTCCTGCAAGTCGTGGCATAATGTGGTGTACAGTCAGTTTGAGTTAATTGGATGTGACACAGCGTGCACGTGTAATCTATCACTCTGGTCTCCTGGTACACTTTATCAGTTTTGTTACCATAGAAACGTGTTGGCTCTGTAATAGCCCATATTAACAGGCTAAGTAAGTTGCAATAAAAGGCAATTTCAGAGTTGGGATCCTCTGCTGAACACAGAGCCTATAAAATACTGATGAAATAAATCGGAAAGTGGCAGTGGGGGGAGGGCGAGCTGGATTTTACATTTTTAAACCAAACAAGTCCAAATAAAAAGGGACTGCTATCGTTTCCATGCAATGCAGGGACATCTGTCAACCTCTGGGGCATGATGATCTGTCACAATAAAGAAAGCTTTCTCAAATCACTGACAGCTTGCTGTGCAATGTTTTTTTTTAGAGCGACTGTATAACTCAACAGAGAATAAATGCTCCAGATGCATTTGGTCGGCTAAATACTGACAATGCACAATAACATACTGAGTGAACCATAATAATCTGAAACAAACCAGCTCCTCATATGCTCGCTGCTGTTATTGTTATGGTGACAACTGCCTCCAATAAACAGTTTTTCTTTGGGCTTCAGATGTTTATTCCATGACCTTTATGACGTTGACAGCGGGATAATGGCAGTTAGCTTATCTGCCCTCATTGTAGCTCGCGCTCAACTGCACAATACACAGTCAAAAATATATAAAAGGCATCGGCATTAGCATGAAAAATCCCATTATTTGAGTTTTGTTTGAGTGATTGCAAGTATCTAATGACTCTCGAGGCATTTCAAAGCAATCACAAGGCAGGTAGTTTCATCTGTTAGACTTCCTTGAATTGAGCATGTTGCAAAATTCAGATGTGGTGTTTTAACATTACAACAGATCCATATCAATCATCTGATTTTGATTACATACTGTTAATCATTTACAGTAAATAGGGTAATTGATAGTAATTAACAGCCACTTCGTCTGGTAATATTAAACATACAACTGGATTATCAATCCTTGCAGATGGTCTACTATATCAGAAAGGTTGTATCAGAGTTGTGATAGTGTGGCTGACAGAGGTTCAATTCAACAAAGGGGGAGGGGGGGGGGGGGGGGTGTAAGCCTAATGGCTGAATCACTGCGTCACCAAGGCAACATCATGGTGTAGAAATCCAAGGATGGAAAATGTGAGTTTGCATGTTGCGTGTGCACGCATGTGGCTGTGAGAGACGGAAACAAGAGAGTGCACATGCAATTGATCGTGCTTGGGCTCATATTTTCTGAAGAGTAGCACATTTGTATATTTTGTAGGGATTTTCTTCCTGATAATATATAAATATGAGCACTGCCTTCATTTATTTGCTTATTTTATTAGAATGAATGTGCTTAATCAGCAGACCACATCAATGATAAATAGAACTAAATTCAAAGATGTAGATAAGATCAGAAAGGTTGTGCAAGAGTATCATAATATTTATACTAGCCCCCCCTGAATATACTATTAACTTTGCTCGGAGGCACCATCTCTGGCGCTCCTTTAGTCTGGCAGGTCAAAAGTTCTCTAAACAAATGTTACCATTGGTCAGGGATGTCAACAATCCAGCCAGCCAACAGAGCAGCCAGAAGCCCCCCAAACAAAGGTCACTATTCATCTCAGAGGTCAATAGTTCTCTCCGTGAAGCTCATCATCGCAAGGTCAAGAATTCCTTTAACACAGTCAGCCATTCGACTGGAGGCCTACTTCCTCCCTCTAAACAAGGCTTGGCATTGGACTTGTAGAGTGGACTGTGTCTGCACTTCCCTGGACCAGGTCTTATCAGAGAAACCTGGGCCTGTTTTTTTTATAAGAGTAGAGTGGCAGGTCCTACATCTGCGACCAGACAGTCCAGACTGCGCGATTGGCTGCAGCGTGGGTCTGGTGGTCAGATGGTCAGTGTCAGCAGGGCTTTTGTTATGCTCACATTGTATCTGTGCGGTGAACGGGAAAACAACAAAAGGGCCAAATAAATCATTAAAATACAGAATCCCTCAGCTTCCACATCTGACTCCTCAGTCATCCTCGGCACGCTGCCGAACAACTGACCTCGGTGGGGAGGAGGAGGACAATTAGGTCACCTCATGATTGCATTACTCAAATGACATATTAATGTCATAGCGCCCTTTATGCATTTAATCAGCGTTAGTTAATGATGAGGACAGAAAGAAAGAAGAGCACGGGTGATATTGATCGCTTCATGCTTCTGTGATCGTATCATATTGCACTTTGGAAAAAAAAATGTTATCTTGCGAATACAACAAACAAAGTCTACAGCATAAAGCAGGTGAAATTTATTTATTCACCTATTCAAATTAAACCAACCCATTATAGGAAGAGCAGTGTATTATCCTTGTAAATTATGCGTGTGTGTGTACAGCAGTGTTTTGAAAATATCTGTAACCTTTTTATTGCAGAGTCCCATAACTCCAACCCTGGCTGTGAGATATTTGTACACACAGTGACCGCAGTACTGAGGGGTTATGGAATAACAAGGAGCTCCATGCATTATTAATGGGCTCTGCTGTGAATCTGTTCAGAATAATAACGGCGATTTCCCAGAGCCTCATTACTGTGTGTTTTTAAAGCATGTGTTTGGTATCCATGGACACCCGCTCTCACATTCTCCTCTTCTCCCCCTGTGTTAAGATTCAGGTCATGCACGGCACTTGCTGTTTTTAATTTTCATTTCATCATAAGCACTTTAAGACTGTTGCCAGCGCTTATTTGCAGTTTTTCCTGCAGACCTCTTCACTCGGGCTTCTGACAGGACAGATGCTGCAATTAATCACGGCAGAGAAATGGGCATCGTTTCCACACCGAGCTGAGGAGACGATCACCGCAGCAGCAGCGGCAGCAGGGCCTCAGCCCAAATTACAAACACTTCCCTAAAACTAGCTAATTGAAAACAAACCTAAATGAAAATTCTATCAAGCCGCTATCACAGAAGCACAGGAGCAGATTCTCTCTCCTAATTTGTAACTAACATTAACTCATGTATGAAATGTCTCAGCTGCCTTTGGAGAGAAAAAAAGCCCTTCTCTGGGCCAGTGGATTCACAGGCTATTGTGAAGATATGATAATTATTGTTTGCCTGCCTTCCCTCCCCCGCTCACCATATTATTCAAGGGAGCTCAGCAAACCCCTGGGGATGTCTTGGAAATGAAGCGATTTTGAAGGGAGTAAGAAAGAGGCAGAATCCAATGCACTGGTGTGTGAGAAGCTGACTGTTATTGAGACAAGTACCAGTTACATGCTGACCTTGTCCAGTATCAACACTGTTTTTACACACAGTTACAATGGACTTCCATTCAAATCACTGAGAAACAGCACACACTATAATAACGCCAACATGAATGCTCATATACCCCTGCCAAATATTTTTTCTCTCATAGAATTACTCCATAGAAAACATACAAATTTATTTTGCAATATCTCATAAAGAACTGAGTGCTATGAATATTTATCAGTGTAGTTATTTCCAATAGCTAACAAGGAGACGTGGAGCAATACCTCATAGAAATTATGGCTAATATAACTTTTGAAATAAACCGATTCCCTCAAATAAATATTTGTGATTGATAGTTTAATTTTGAACAGAGACACAAAGAAATATATAATACTTCATACAAAATTATGGCTACTATCATATTAGTGATGGAATGTCTCTGGATTTGTCTTCATGGCCGAGCAAAAACTCAAAACATTAAATTACTTTTCCTAGCGTGAGCGGGAAAACAACTTTTCAAGAACTCCATACCGATATGCATTTATTCTATGGACAGTTTTCAAAAGCAGTTGAGTTTGTAAGCAAAATACAAACAAAATTAATCGCTGCTATTGTAACTCATAAAAAAGTATAAAAGAGCAGAAATGCACTATGTGATATAGCAATCCACAGGTCGTTTAACAATGTTTTAATTAAAGCCTCACATATTAAAACTTTACAACAGGTGATATGAAAAATGTACAACATTTTCTTTTTTTTTTTCAGGGACTTCTGTACAGCTGGCAAAAATACCTCCGATGCCTTTTCAGTTGGCTTTGGCAGTGCAACAAACTGGCTCTGCTAGTTTTCTTTTTTTCCTGTTTTAAAACAATGACGGTATCAAGGAGCAGAGTAAAAATACATCAATCCCCAAACCATCTGCCCTGATCCGGAAATTTGTATTTACCATAAAATATCCCCTTTGTTACACAAAATAAAAACATAATTTAATTGTTAAACATCTGAAGTAAAAACAAATAGATTAAAGAAGATTTTTTTGGGAGGGGGTGCCAGTTACAAGCTTTTGGGCAAATCATCTGGAGGGTCGATTATTTGATAAAGGAGGTCTCGTCTCTCCCCACTCTACAAAACATGTACAGCAGATTACAGCTACAGTTTGATGATGTGATGACATAAATGATTTATGGCAGTTTCTGTCTCAGTCTGTTCATTCGTTCACCCAGAGATCTGAGTCCCAATACCTTATACTTTCAGTTCCCCTTATTCTTCAAGACATTGTCTGCGTTTGTGACATGGTTTTTAAAAGTGTTCAGATATCACTGGGCCTCCGACGTGTGATGATTTGATCAACCATTTCCTCCATGCCATTGTTGAACAGTTACATCTGCGAGAATGATGGGTGAAAGAGAAAGGTTGGAGTAAAGAAAGTCTCGCTATATACTGGCCAGTGTGGGAACAAAGACTGATGTGTGGGTTACTGGTTTCCAGCAAGGATCCTGTGAGTCATTCAGTCCAGGCAAGAGCTGATAGAAATCCTTTTGTTGAAACGCATTCAAAATGTCCTTTTGCTGCGTTGAACTGACAACTCTGGCCTCATAAATAAAGCTTTATCGTTAAATAAAACAGTGAAAGACACACGTCTTTCAACATATTGTGTGCCCAGTCAGTTTAAATTGACAACTGAAAGACCTCACAAACAAACAAACAATCACTGGGCACTAGCCCCAACAGGCTTCCGTCATAGCTAAGCCTATGACAGAAAAAACCCAGTTAACATGTTTACCCCCTGTACACGTGTCTGCATATCCGTCTATAACAATGGACAAGTTCTTTGTATAACATTCTAAATCTTACACACTTCTTAAGTGCAACTTAGAAAAGCAACGTGGAATGATGCTTTTATTCTATTCCTGTTCTTTGAGATAGGATTTCCTTTTGGCTCAGTAAATGCTGACCTGGGACAGGACCTGGGCGTGGGCCTGGATTTGGGAGGGGTGTGGTTGCTGCTGTGGGGCCGGCTGGGGGCTCCCTAGCGATGCAGAGCCTCCCACTGAATGGGGTGTACCAGGAGAGTGCTGGGGTGGGGAACACTGGGACTGGTGCTGCTGCTGCTGCTGCTGCTGTTGTTGCTGTTGCTGGAGATGTTGAATCTGCTGCTGATGCAGCTGATGCTGCAGCTGCATGTGCTGCAGCTGCATCTGCTGTTGCTGTTGCTGCTGATGCTGATGTTGTTGTTGTTGTTGTTGTTGTTGTTGTTGTTGTTGTTGTTGTTGTTGCTGCTGCTGCTGCTGCTGCTGCTGCATGTGGTGCTGCTGCAGCTGCTGCTGGAGGTGATGTTGGAAATGCTGATGCTGCATCTGCTGCTGGATCTGCTGGTGGTGCATCTGCTGCTGCTGCATCTGATGGTGCTGGAGGTGCTGCTGCATCTGCTGCTGCTGCTGCATCTGCTGCATTGCATGCTGCTGCACCGGTTGCATGGGTGGGCTCATCTGAGACACCGCTGTGGACTGGGCACCCGCCACCATGCCCCCTCCGGCACCCATCTGGCCGAGCATCTGCGGTGGCATCCCGGAGGACATGTTCGGGTGGGAGACTGTAACCGAGGTCACGATCTGACTGCCCCCTAGTCTCATCTGCAGAGGTTTTGGGGCAATGGCCCGTGGTATGGCTTGTTGGAGGGCCTGGGCAGCTGATGACATGGTGGGGTGCTGGTTGAGGGGTGAAGGCAGCACTAGGCCTGGGGACAGGCTGGTGGAGGCCAGGGTCTGCTGTACTGAGCGGATAGTCTGGGCCTCAGCTGATTCTGCTGCAGCCTGGATGGAGAAAAAAAAATATCAAAACCTGTATAGTTTCTAGACCTCAAATTGCTTCATTACAAAAGAGCCATCTACAACTTCACAGTGCACTATGTAATACAAGGAACACTGAGAAATGTAATTCACTTTTCTGTCAAATTCACACATTTTTCAGGTGAAAAGAAGAAACGGTTTCTCACCTTGGAAACCAGGCTTGCACGGTATGCGGCGAGGGCTTTTAAATATTCTTTCTTGGCAGCTTCTGTTTTGCTTTTGTAAACCTGTGATGACACAAAGGTACGTGTGAATGGACAAATACAGCTTCTTTTTAATTAGAGACAGTCCCTATTACCTAAGGCAATAAATACTTACACAGATCACATACAGTATATACATATTGTTTCCTGCCTGAATCTCTGATGATCTAATGTTCTGCAACTCTTCTTAACTAGTGCAGATGACATTTTTGACGAGTCTGAATAATCACACTTTGTAGTACCTGCTTCTGCTCTTCTCCCAGACCGTCCCACATGGAGGCCACAATCTTGGACACCTCTCCAAAGGTGGCGTTGGGATTCTGCCCCTTAATAGCGGCCTGGGTGTCTCTGAAGAACAGGGCATAAGCTGACACTGGCTTCTGAGGCTCATTGGGATCCTTCTTCTTCTTCTTCTTAGGAGTCTTGGGCTTCTTTGTGGGATCTATGGGGGCTGGTCGCTTCTCTCCAATGACCTGCAATGATTGACGTGAATTTGTTTAAAAAATCCCCACAATTACACTTTAATACAGTCATCCAAATGATGTCTAACTTCGCTCACCCTGTTGCCTTCGTCCTGGTCGTCTTCGTTGATGGAGCTGGACGGAGACGGCGTGGCGGACTTGCTGGCAGGCGGTGACGGGGAAGTATGGGTGATGTTGGGTCCCGCCATGTTTAGGCTCAACTGTGCATTGAGCTGGGATTGGTTGATGGTGGTCAGCTGATTCCGTGATATCATCCCATTGGGGCTGTTCATGCTGATGATGGACTTCATCACCATGGCTGGGTTGGGCGGGTACTGGCGAAGATGGCCTGGCCCAACATTCTGTAAAGAGATTAACACAAAAGCACAGGGGGCTTTGGTAAGAAAATAATAATCGAACGTAATATTTTATTGATCCCGTTCCCTCTGCTTTCACGCTTCCCTTGAGGTTCTGGCTGCAGAGACTTGCACCTCACTCTCCAGCTCAAAGGTATCACTGTCCTCAGTGTGATGCTCATGAAGCTGTGTCTCTTCACCAGAGAGGAAATCGGGTCATTGGATTCTGTGGATTGTTATGTGGCCGATCGCATGTCACAATGTCCTGGGTCTTAAATGTCTCCATTACAGGCCATGATAAATTATCTTGACACCCGAGGATCTGACTTTATAAGCCAGTAATAGATGGCTACACTGCTCAGTTGATTCATTTCAAAACTCTATTGTATGGAAATCTGTGACACAGCTTTTGACTGGCTGGTCCCTGGAGGCAAACAGTGGACTCAGTTCCCCCGCGCTGTGGTACATAACTTCAAAATACCACAATAACAAGAAAGACAAGTTCAAGTCGCAGTTGGTATGCATGCACCTACATGTCAGTTTAGTTTGAGGTGGCCACGAGCCTTCCTAGTTACTTTAAGGTTATAACTCTGTGAAAGGCGCCTCTTTCATAGATCATGTTTGACTGCCAAATTGTGGGAAAAAAATACTTCTATATAATCAACTCCATAAATCAACTGGCTGAAGGTATGACACTTAAGAGCTTTGGACAGGTCCCCTCCCTTCTACGATCTAGGGTATAATGCAATAACGTCTTCAAAATCTCTTTCACTTTTTTTTTCCTGGTAAAACATTTGGTTCTTGAAAGAGTCTCAGAGAAGGTGCAGGCAACATGTTTGCATTGATTGTGGCGAGGATGAAATTACAAGGACTGCCAGCTCCCCAGAGGGAAGACTGATCAGAGAGCCAGCAGAGCTGACATGGAACAGAGGAGGGGACGTGAGCACAACAGAAAAGGTGATTTGTTCTCCCTGGGTACATCCATCTGGTATTCAGCAGCACAAACCCAATCTCTCCCAACATCAACACATCATAAACCCACACACCTGGCTTTATTGAAAGAACCTTATGAAAGCCTGTCTTCAAAAACAATATTGTAACACCATTTCAGACAGAAACATATTGGATCTACAATCCATTTCTTTCTCATATGCCATGTCTACTGCTTATCATAAATACAATCTATGAAGTGAGAGCGGATTTATATTTACATGTGCTTGGAATACTCTGCAAAAGGTGAGGCAAAGGTGGAGAAGAAATTGAAGACATATTGTTGCGATTCTTCAGTTTTCTCGCTAATAAAAGCTGCAATAAACAAGCCTGTGAAATGACTGTGATTTACATATCTGCAACCCGCCATGTTCCAAGTGCTATTGTCATCTTCATTACTGGGAACACGATGGCTCGCAGTTTGCTCTCTGCTCGCTGCGAACATCAAAGATGCACACACTGAGCTCATTAGTCGTGGCCATCTGTATAATAGCACTTTTGCCCAATCCCAATGTTGCAGTTTTGACTTAGAGCAATGGCCCATTCTGCCATTTGTTTGGAATATGGCGATTGCTTCTAAATGGCCTTTGGATGGTGTGCATTTAAAAAAAAAATGCACTGGTGACCACAGTTAAAACACTTAACCATATCAGATTCAGTCTTACTTTATCACATATTATAGCAATAACTGGAGCAGCAGAAACGTTGCTTTTCGCTCTGTGTAACAAAAGAGCGACAGTGGTTACGTCAGTGAGACGCCAGCATTAGCACATGTCTGATTAGAATGAAAAGATAACAGTTAATAACACACTAGTGGAGGAAATCATCTTAAGTAACAGTCGCCTTGATTGTGAATATGAATCTGGTAGTAGGATGTTTATTTATGTCCCTCTACCTTCTCATTTGCATTTTGATTGCAGTATTGTCAGCAGTCACAGCAGACATCTAACTAGATATTTTGATAGTCATCGTAAATCTGCAAATAAGTCCTTATCTTGAGTACACAGTGGCCAGATGTGCCCTCCTCAGTCAGTTCTAGGTGTGCCGTCTGTCTGGCTGTTTGTACGTCAAACACTGACGAGCTGAAATCTACTCCCAAATCAATAAGAGTTTTTTTTTCCAGTGTAAATTAATTTTGTAATATTCCCCATTGTGTTGCTTTTAATGTGAAAGCTGAAAAAACTGGCAAAAACATAATGCTGTGAACAATATGCTGCAAAAAAAGAAGAGAAACAAAAAGCTTGTTTTGTACATTATTGTTGACCTCATACACACTTAACACAGCAAACACTCCACACTGAGCCACATAAAGCATTCTGAAAACTAGCAGATGAGAAAAAATAAACACTACTGACAACGTGTGAAACCCTTTCCACAATAAAACGCGGGCCAATAAACACAGCAGCTGGACTCAAAATGCAACATTATGCATTCACCGAGTGATAAAAATCTCAACACCGATGTCAGAGAAAGCAGGCTCCAGTCTGTTCTTAAAGATATTGGAAATCAGAATTTGGGGAGAATGTATGAACAGTGGCACCATGTACTGAGCTGTAACAGGCTGAAAAGAATGTTAACAAGTTCAATTTCCATTCAATCAATGCCAGAGCTCTTGGAAATGTTCCATGGCAGGAGAGGGGTAAAATCATCTATATGGTAATTATAAGGATGAATCCCCCAGTAACTTTCGCCAGCATGAAAGGTCAGTCCTATTAAAGATAGTTTATCAGTGCTCTGCACATATTCCTTTACTCGGCTTCTAAACGGGTACATCATTTTATTTTTTTTTTCCTCCATTTTCAGCAACCTGCTGAAGTCTGTGCTTAAGCCAAATGAGAAAAATGGAATTTTGAATGCCGGTAAAGGCTATAATAGCATGAAGATAAATTGTTTTTCTTTCCCCTGCCCTGTCTCAGTCAAACACACGTCTCTGTCCTTCTCTCTCTGTGCTGTGCAAACTGAGTCTATCTATCTCCACAACCTCTAACCCCCACTTTAAACAAATCTCTCTCCCTCTCCCTGGTTCTCCCCCCGCCCCCTCAGACTGTGAGGCCAGTAGGTTCCCTCCCCTTGGTCCGGTACAGCCACTGACCCATACCCCCTTTTCACCATTTCTCCTGATGCATTATGGGTATTTAAAACTTGTCCAACATGACATCATTTCATTTTGAGAGCAGCCTGAGAAAAGTAAATTACAGAATCAATCATGCAGAAGGTCAAGCTGAGACTTCATTACAAGTATTGCATGCCTGCATGAATATCTTTCATTTCTGACTGACCCAATATGTCACAATAGCTGTCTGTCGATGGGAGAAAAGAAAAAAGAAACAGAGTGAAAAAAAAAAAAAAAAAAAATCCACTCTCTTAAATTGATGTACAACTCATGTCAGTGCTTCTTGGCTTGGAAGGGAGATAAGAGGGAAGTGTGGAAAAACATGCTTTCTGCTACAGTGCTCACATTTTCCATTTAATTCAGGATATAGTGGTTTTTGACCAGTCAAAACCGAGAGTATTATACTCACTGGCAATCTACACAATATCAAGGCATATCAAATCATGTGAACAACAAACTACAAATGGCTTTTTCAGCCTCCATTTCATCTTGCATGTTGCATGTGGTCCAAACACACTATTCTGTATTCAGTATTAGCATATCTTTGCTGCTGTAAAGCTAATGGAATGAAACAGCTAGTTGGAAATAAAAAATATATAATGCATCGACTCATAGTGGCAAATGTAACAAGACAGCAGGGCTCATATCTCTTAAATATTGATTTTAACATCTAGTACAACTACTTGACTACTGCAGGTTTCCAATCCAATCATGGAGGACATTTCAGTACATGCTTACATGTGTCAAGAAAAACCTAAAATGTGGTGAAGGCACCAGGTGTTTTTTGAAATGGAACCCAGAGACCCTCGCTGTGCAGCAGGGAGAAAATCGAGAAGAAATTGTGAATAAAGCAATACTGGCAGCTCTAACTCCAGTACTATTTGGCACTATTGAGATTCAATCACAAATCAGGAGGACACATGCTGGGAGACAAAAATGAGAGTCAGAAGCTTGTTAGGAGAGCAGATTAAATAAATAATGACTACAGATTCAAGGCTTGCCAGACACATTGCAGCTGAGAAAATGTATTTCTCTTTGTAGAAGCCCGGCATCTGTGGCCAATTTGCAAGACATACGCTGAGCATTATGGGGAGAGGAATTAGCAGAACACTTGGCAATGCAATGACATGGAAGAAGCTTTTGAAAATAGCCCAGGTATATTCACTGGTTGGGTTTCTCATTAAGTTCTGATAAGAGACAGGCTTTCACACACACTAAATATTCTCAACCAGTAAGCCAGCATACAGAAAGAGAACCAGGACGAGTGTTTGGGAAATATGAGCATGGTGGCTTGATGAAAATGTAATTGCAATAGTGCATGGTTTATTTGTTTGCCCCTGCAGCCATAACAAATAACACAGAATGTAATCATGTATATAAGGTTGTCATTCCTTTATCAGTGTGCTGACAAAATGACAAAACACCCCTCTTAGGGCCTTCGTAAATCATTGTCTCTGTACAGAGAATGCACTGCGAACAGCTCTGTTACTTATCTCATTTAAAAAGTTGCGTTGGCTTTTCAAGGCGAAGATAAAAACCATAGATGAATAGAATTTCTATAGGCTCAAGACTTTTGGGGATCAATCCCATTTACAGGAAAAATGAGGGGCCACCACGAGCCTTCCTGCGGTACAATGTGTGATGACTGATAACGAGTGAGTAGTGTGCCGACGACAATGCCACGAGGCAAGGAGCAGAAACCACATTCTGCCCTCAGTTTTTAATAGAGTCTCCGCACAATCAGAGACATGAGCCATGCAAATGGTGTTAAAGAGGAATAATGTTTGAGAATCAAATCTAATCCTCCAGCAAGTCGTGAGAACAGTCAGGAATGTAATTGTGTCAGGGTTTCCGTTTCTTCCAGATGTAGAAAGCTTAACTGACCATGAAATGAAAATTCTTTAGGCAAAAGCCTTCAGGGCTCTCTCTTACTGTATGCAGCGGAGATATTTTAAAAGCCGCAATTATTTTACATGCCAGAAGCATGGAAGCAGGAAAAAGATCTGTAAAATTTTATAGCCCCCTTCTTATAAGGAATGTAAATAAATATCTGTGATATCAGTGGGATTCAACAAATGTGCTGGAGAGGAGGAGGGGGGGAGCAGGGGGTCTAAAACACATTTCATTTATTCACACAGTTCTAATGATCATGGCACCTCTTCTCAATGTGTTTTGTGGTTCACAAAGCAAATTCAGCATCAACATTATCATCATCATCACCTCTCCACTCATGCCTTTGTCCTTTCATTTCTTTCCTCATAAATGAATCTTCCATTTTTGTAATAGGTCTGTAAGACAACTAGTCAGCCAGTGACATTTCCATTATTCCTCCTCAATGCTTCTATGATTGTGGCATTTGGAAATGCCTTTCCATCCCAAGACAACAATCTTACAATCTATAGTATATAACAGCATCAACATAAAGACAGTGATTGCTTCATCTACTGCTCCATGTTTGACCATCTGTATCAGGGGGAAGGAGGATTAAGCTAAAAATATGTTCATCCACTTGTTTCTTTGAGGCTAGTTCTCTACAACACAAAGACAAAGCTGATCCTAAACTCCAAACAAAGCATGCGTCTCTTCTAAAGACCTCGT
Source organism: Enoplosus armatus (assembly GCF_043641665.1). Classification (NCBI taxonomy): domain Eukaryota; kingdom Metazoa; phylum Chordata; class Actinopteri; order Centrarchiformes; family Enoplosidae; genus Enoplosus; species Enoplosus armatus. The sequence goes on along the minus strand of NC_092180.1, from coordinate 23,215,085 downwards.
GTGACATTGGACAGAAGCATGCATCAGCATTTACGGCACAAAAAAACGGCTTCTGGAGGCAACATGAATTAAATATGAGCATGTGAAACTGTGGCACTTTTGGGTCCCATTTTCACTGTCCTTCTGGGGCTGAATGCGCTTTGTACTCTAACACCTGTGATCTATTCACATCTGCTCACCTTACAAAGGGGGATCATCCACACTCTGTGTGCTTTTTAAAAAAAAACTCCTCACAGTAAGTAACATAATATCATGACATTTACTCAATGTGATCATATACCTCCTGTGCTGTAAACAAGGCCAGATGCTGTGCCAGATGCACTGACAACAGGAGGCGTACAAAAACTGTGAAGGTGACATTACGGTTCAGTAAAAGGTCTCATTTAAGGACTGTATGCTTCTGATATCAAGGGTCTCCAGTAGTATATACTTATAAATAATATCTTTTAGTTTGGATACACCATCAAAAACCACATCTGGAGCAGCAGCTACAAGTAGGACACATACTGGAGCAGCACTAGTGCAGGATTTTCTGTGTGTTGACAAATGAGGATAACAATTCTCTGGTCGCAGAAAATAAAGAGACTTTAGTCCACTACTTTAGTAGTGGTATATATGCATAGCAGTGCTCACCACAGGTTGGCCATTGTTGACAGACACCCCTTCCTGGTCCATCATGTTGCGTGAGATGGTAATAGAGGGCAGATCCAGGCTCTGAGGAGGGAACTGAGGGATTAAGGGACCCCTGTGCAGAGCTGGGGGCTCTGGCATTGCCGGGAAAGGTGAGTCCACTTCTGATAGACCCAGACCAGACTCCGTCTCAGGTGGAGGTGTAATGGGAGGAATCTCAAACTCCTCGTCTCCCAAGCTAGGTGTATGAAAAGTCTGCAAGGAGGAAGGGAGGAAGAGGAAAATTGTGAAATCCAGCAACACAAAAACAGCCAGGAAGCATTCGCTGAGGTGGGCCTTATCTAACATGCCGGAAGGAAACCTTCAGGGATTAAATCAGACAACTTTGTTTAAGAGAAGGAGTGTTTTAGTAGCGTGGTAATACACTTGTCTGTAAGTGCACTAAGATGTAACATTTCCTAAACCTATTAAAGTCCACTTTGAGGAAAAAGATGGAAAAAGGAGCATGTGGAAGAAGACGTCAAAAGCAAAAATATCAAGCAGCAATCACGGGAGGGAGAGGATACATGATAAAAGCCCTTAATCTTTGGGATGGAAGATGTTGGGTTGAAGTGCAGTGAAAATACACGTCACAGGGAGATGGGTTTAAAGAACATTTTCAAAGATTATTACGCTTGGCCAGAAGTGTTTCTTTTTGTTCCCCTTGCCTGCACCCTTAAATCTGCTCATCAAACAGCCTAATCCTTCTGCCTTTCGAATTAAAGCTTTTGGTCACACTTAATTTGCTTATGTGCCTTTTTGGAGATGGGACTGTTCACCTACTTGGTTCTTGTTTTCATCTGCACATTGCATTAAGCTGCTCTTTGGAAAGCCAATATATTCATATCCTCACAATGACCATGCTGCAGGTCCACATACATGCAGCTGCACAGGGCCCAGCATTCTATCTGAGGCGCCAAGTTACTGAAAAGCTCTTCAAAGCATGGGTCTCCTACTAAAAGTGACATGATTTTAACTGCTAGCACTTGGCATACGGCTTGAAATCATAGTGGCATGGTGCTAAAATCAGGTTAAACTCCCTGTGCTGTTGGATGCGTTGAACAGCATGTGACACGAAACAAAAAGAAGCCAGCTCTGCATCGAGAAAAACTAAGTGCTTCAGGTTGATCTCAAACACCACTTTCTTGGTCTCGGGTCACTTTTACAGTGTAAAACCTGCCTCCAGCGACCTCATCAACTATTTGAGATTGCAGACAGTCCTGGCATGAAAAGAATTGGTTTGGAGGCCAAAAAACAGGAGTAAATAGACATTCATACCAATTCGAAGAGGCACCAATGAGTCTGCCGCATGCAATTCACCTTTTCACACACCTGTGTTTCATTTTCAGCAGGATTGTGAGTCCTGGAGATGATCATGTCTCACTTTTTGAGATAAACCCGGTTTCTTTGAAAGGGGAGCTGGTTTTACTCACATCCTTCGTTGGCTCACTTTTAACAAAATGTGACAACATTACAACATTTAGTCACATGTAAAGCATTATTGCATGCATAGGAATCAAACTCCTACCCCAACAGAGGTGAAGTTCTACTGACGTCCAACCTATAAACCTGATATTAGGAGCTGCATGACCTGCCAGCAGAGCTACCTATGGCCAACAACAAAGCTAACCAGGCATGTCTTCCCTGTCTTCCCTGTCTTCCCTGTCTTCCTCTGCTCTGTCTTTCTGTCTCTGGTATAGGATAGAATAACAGTAGGGAGACAACGGAGGGGAATATGCCAACACAGCCCCTGATTAGGGAGTATTAATGTTCCCCTTGCTTGCTTTAGCACACAGACACTTGAAACTAATTCATTGCCTACTCAGGGCAGCTGTCTTGACAAGCACTGATGAATTCCAGTGGCAGAGGCAGCTAATAGAGTTTTCATTCCCCCCTTTTCTGCCTCTCTTCCTGCTCCCTACCACTGTTTCACTTTTCACTGCTTGTTTCAAAGCTAGAGAATCAGTTCTCCTTTCAAAAGGAGCTAAGGTCATATTCATCACAGCCCTGGCCTCTGGCTCGCAGAGTGCAGAATAAATCACAAGCACCTTCAGTAGGAACCATTTACTCGGAGTCCTCTGCTGTCATATGTCATATGCCTCAGTCCACTCAAAAACCTCTGGAACTTAGTTCACATTAATGCCTACTCAACAGCATGTGAATCAAAACAGAGCATAAAAAATATAAAACAAAACTGCCATTAGTCATGGACAAAAAGTTCCTGTGGCACATGGAAAGGATCAGAGATCGTTCATCATCACGGTCTTCATTCATCCTTTTCAACGTCCCCTGTGGAGCAGGGTCAATCTCCACACCAGCCTTGGGATCTATGGTCCCAGCCTCATCTGTATCATATCCTGTAGCAATCTGAAAACACTGGCACACTATTATAATCTCTCTGACAGAAAAGAATCAGCCCTGTCTTGCCTTGTCCAGTACAGTCAGATAAACTGTGCAGGCTGTGATACTTTGGCCACATTTATCCACATAAGCCCTTGCAGTAATGCTTTTGAGGAAGGAAACATATCACTTCCATTTTCTTTTTTCTTGCTCTTGCTCTACTATGGATACTATTTGCTGATGCAAGTAGGTTTCCTCTGTGTAAGGTAAACCAGGGCAGGACTATATAGGCCATTGGATCCTATAGGTGGGTGCATTGTGGCCTGAATTACAGAGCCAACCTAGAGATTTGAGATGTCAAAGAAGAAGGTTGGCTGAGGTGAACTTCACTTTTGTAGGAGAGCAGCACAAGCGTGACCGTGACCTTTAAGCAAAACACAGACATGTACTTGGAGGAGAGGAATGCTAGTGTTTAGTGTCTGCTCAACAGAATGGAAGTAGAGGACAGAAAAAGAAAATAATTACCGTGGTGGAGGGAAAATAGAGCCGGATCGGTATCAAAGACTGAGCTTGTGTGCATCGCCTCTCTTTGTTAATGATGATACAAATTAACATCTGCACCAGGGGCACTGATAATGGAGACATGGCGTTTGTGTCTCATTTGGGGGGGTATGGAAGATGTCAGCTGTCTGCGAAGAAAAGGCCCTCTCCCCGGGGAAGAGGTGCCAGATTTTACTGGAACCCACAGAGTGTTGCAGTGTTGCACACTGTCTAGTGTCATTTCACATAAAGCCAGTCTAATTCTGCACCAGGAGCAGCTTAGGGGGCTCTGATCGGAGATTAAGAGATGCACAATCCACTTTCTTTGCATCACCAGCCTGATTATCCATTTAAATTGTTCTGAAAGGCTCAGCAGAGCCAAGTGCCAAGCCAGATGCTGGCTTGGGATGTGCAGGCATGTACATGTTAAAGGGTGGGCAAGGAAGAGCATGAGAGAGAGAGAGAGAGAGAGTGTGTGTGTGTCTTTCAATTGGCAGCCACAGGGTCCAGTGGTATGAGGGACAGAGCAGGGCTTGTAACAGAGAGGCCTGATGTACCCAGCATGAGCATCCTGAGCAGGTATGTGGGAAATCCCCAGTCCTGAATGCCTAATGGAGGTGGTAAACCTGGACCAAACTATAATGTACTTCACATAATTATATAGACAAAGAAAAAGGGTGGGGTTTATCTAGGATGTAGTGATAAACAACTTAATAAATTATAATAATCAGAATTACTTGCATATGTACAGCAGTAAATAAAGTACATTCAATGGTAAATGTTGTGCCTATCCATCTAGCGGATGTTGAGATATTTCATATTCATCCTCTAGGCACCATGAATATCTCTCCCAAACTTCATGGCAAACTTTCCTTTAATTGTCAAGGTATGTCACTAAAAAACAAATATGTCAACCTCAATGTGGCGCTAGAGGAAAAGTCAGGGGATCACCGAAGTCAGTAGGCTTCATCTTCTAGGAAACATGAATGTGTATACAAAAATTCCATCCAATAGTTAAGATACTTCAGTCTGGACCGCCCGACCAATATTGCTATCCCTCGTGTAAAGATTGGCTAAAAGTGACTATAGTGCAAAGGGTCTACAAAATGTTGTGTTAAACTCTATATGCTGCTTTATATGAAGTATAAGCTCATTGTTTTAACTCTATATACCAAATGAAACACGAAAACAATATTTACAACAATAGAAACATACAGGGAGGCGAGTAGGAGATGTGGATCAGTGAATTTTCCCTTCCGATGTTTTTATCTCTGTGGTGCCATGGTGCTCTTTCAATATCAGGACAAAGAGCAAGAAAAAGCTTTTCAGGCAATATTCCCAGTCCTTCAATAAACATAGTAATGCAATTCACAGATGCAATAACCAAGACTTGTTAAAGGCAGCAGCATGCAATTACAGCATATAATAGGCCCTGGAATCAATAGAGGCAGGATTGAGGATCCAGTTTCAAATATCTAGACAGGCAGAGTGCAGCTACTCAAATGACAACATCAACCATGGCACCCCTAATCAACATTATTTCAAATTTGGATCATTTGTAGTCAATTTCTACATATTTATAGTTCATTACACGTCCCTAATTTGATTGGGAAAGTAAAGTGATACATCTGAGTGGAACACAATCTCAGTGTACAGTATCCTCTTCCCTGAGGGAAGCAGTCAAGCTTTCCCTGCTAGGATGTATGCTTTACCAGGCACACCAAGGTCATCTTATCTCATCGTCTAAGTGCATAAGGTAAATGATACACTGGCCATCTAAACAGCAAATACAAGTCTGCTGTTCTGATGTAGCAGCACTCTGCCTTGTGCACAATACACACTGTATGCAATTTCAAGTATATAGTGTGTGTTGTGCACACAAATAGTAGCTGGATGTAAATAGGTTTATATTTAGCTTCAAGGCATTTGCAGTAACGCTTCTTGTTTGCAAGCAGTTGTTTCCAAGAGTCAAAGCCCTGACAACCAGAGTAGTAAAAAAATTAAATATACTCTCACCAAAGACAACAAACTATAATACAGTATATTTAAGTGAAACATTATTCTTTCTTTTGAAGAAAGAAAATACACATTCTTCCTCTTATAGATGAAAGGTTTAAGTCATAAGCAATTTCTGCTACAGTCTCACTTGGCCTGGGACTGGTATGGCCAGTAGCTTATGGCAGCTTATGTTAGCTAATGTTAGCAAACTTTAGATAGACATATTAGTGACTCAGTGACTGACTTTATGGCCCTACTTGTGTAACTGTTACACATGTTTTAGCATTTACCATTTTCCCAAAATTGTCAATTGTGCCCCACAGTAGGCTAGCAGCTGTTAGCAAAAGTTACATTGTCGCACTTGAAATGATAAAACAACAGAACACTTGCGTTGCAATTTCTTCACGTAAATCAACAGGTGGTTGGAAAAAAAGGGCCGCAAAGCTATTGACTGATTGTTCAAGCAGTCAAATTTCACCAGGTTGAAGCTAAGCACTGCTGCTAACTTGCACACTGTCTTAGGAACAACATGGAAGTTATAATATTATTGTGGGAAAACTTGTTACAATAAGTAATGTGCTTCTAAGAGAGATACATTTTGAAGTTACACTAATTAGAAAAGAAAATCATTTGGAGAACTAGCGAGCTGGCGGTACAGCCTAGCTAACAACGGAATCTTTCTACACAAGCCAGATGTTTGAGTCCAACTAAAGACACAAAAAGTAGGGGTGAATCTTCATAAAATACATAAAGGCACAACCCTCTGGTTGAATTTGAAAACAATAGCTAACCAAATGTGGTGGCATAAATTTAGCCTTGCTGTCAAAGTCAGCTGTTCATCATGGAGCTCTCATAACGGAGACTTCCTTTCCCACTGTACCCTCAGCCCAAGGCAGGCACATTAAGTAGATTAATATGGCATTACAGTGAAGATAGTGTGAAACCTCACAACTCAAAGTGGAAATTACATTAATCTTACTTTAGCTCAGGTTGCAACAAACAATACTTTGGACACTCCATCCCTTGAAAGGAAAAGTCTATGCTTAAGACTTCTTCTCTCTGCTAAGCACAATACCATCTGTGCCCTAACACTGGAAACAGTTGTTCCTTTTGATAAAATGCAAATGAGCTAGGCTGTTTTTATCAAGGAGCCCCCCCCCTCTCCCAGCCCATCCCCCCTTTCCCTGACTGCCACAGTGGGCCCTCGCAGCTGGGGGCTGAACGCTCTCCAAGCAGCTTGTGTCGGCGTGGTCCCCGCTGCAGTGGGCCTCAGCAGCCAGTGGATACAGAGGATGTGCCCACTCAGCGTAAATGTGGGGGAAAATTAAACTTCTTCCACAACAGTCTGTGGCTTTGTGAAGTGGCCACTTTATGAACATGAGGTCACACACTCAAAACACTTCTGTGTAGCTGCCCGAGCATGAAAGTCACAGTTGCATCCCAACAGCCCAAGTGACGTGAATGAAAACAATAAGGTTAACAATGACATCTATCTCAGTAGTTTGGAGCAGTGTAATGATGCTTTACTGTGGGTTTTGAAGCCAGATCAATCTCCCTTGCTAAACTGGATGAGATTGGCCTGTTTGAACCACAGAGGATGACGGATATTTTTGGTGCACTTGTCTCTAATGACAGGGCAGCGGAGTGGGTGGAGGGGGAATAGAATGGGTAAATTTAGCACACTGTTAGGACTACTATGGCTCAGAGAGGCGGTTATATACCTCGAAAGAAACAACTGTTCCCTTCTTTCTTTTAATGCAACAGTACCGGGCACATAGTTATTTCAGCAGCTCCACAGACTCAGATTGTTGGTGACATTTCACTTTTTCTAAGTGTCAGCAGATAGAGTGGCTCTCAGAGTGACAGAACTATACAACCTCTTTGGGCTCCTTCATTATGTCTTTGAAAAGAGGAAGAAAACAGGTGTTTATATCCGCAGCTTTCTGGGATATCACTTTATCTTACAGAGTGCAGCTAACACAGTCAGATCACGTCAACTCTCAGAAGTTACTATGAGGCAATATGTGGTGAGCCTAGGTCATCTTTCTGTAAGCATATTGTCTTGTGTGGATCTCAGGACAGGCAGCATTTGAGCAGGAGGCATTTCAGGCAATAAAAGAATGTTAACTGTGACAAAGATGGAGAAATTCATATCGGAATTTATCGTTATGGATGTTTTGGAGGGCTTTACTGTGTGAAATATAGGGCTTATAGGGAGTATGTTTGCATGTTCAAATGAATTTTAATATGGAAAAAAGTAAAGTATACTCACATCACCAGCAGCGAGCAGGGCACCGTTCGCCTCCGCCATGTTCATGTAGTTGTTGTTATTCTGGAACTGCAAATGAAGACAAAAAAAAACACAATGAGCCTACTCGTCTCCAGATAACATCCAGTGCAACTCGAGCTCTCCCCTTTCATAACGGACACCTGTCACTCAAACAGATTGTCACACTTGGCTCTGAATGTTTACACACCGAGTTAACCCCTTTCTCTACGTGCACGGGCGCATTCTGCCACTCTGCCATTATTGTGACATGACAAGAGGCATGCGAGAGGCCCTGGTCAATTCAAACCAGGGTAATGAGAATCTGGTCTGGCTATTCAGCTCTTATGGGATGGCAATTAAGAATATGTTTGCATCACAAAGCCAAGTATCAAGATGCGGTGGCAGGTTATTAACTTCAAATAAACTATGGCAGAGGAGTGATACTGAGGGGAAATAAGGAGGTGGAGAGTGTTTTTCATATGGGTGGAGTACATTTTCAGTTAATGGGAGCTGGGTTTTACAATTCATTTCACCCACATGATTTTGACATTTATCCTTTCTCAGGAAGAATCTGATTTCAACATAAAAGTCTTTTGGATCCATCATATTTTGGTGCAACAAACGTTAACGAGTAACCACAGTGTCACATTGTAAAGACACATTAGTATTTAAGACAGTTGATAAGCTATTGAAACCCTGTACTTTGGTAAGAAATAACATGTTTTCAAAACATACCCCCCCCCCCACCCACAACCCACACATAGCCTGCTGGCAAAATGGCAGCCACTTCCTTTCTTTGGAGACACAACCATGCTGACAGGTAGGAACAATGGGACATAGAATGAAGAATTATGGGCTAGCAGCTGGGCCCAGGAGCACAATGCACCTCTCTGTGAGTGTGGAGTGCAAAACCCAGCCTACACGGCACGGAGGAGAAAGAATCACAGCGAGTCTGCGTCTTCATGAGGTTCCACTGAGAACACATTTTCAACAAAGCTCTGCAGTAATCTCTTTTGTGTGTTTATTACAAAGTCACTCTCTTAAAAACATTATGAGACGAAGAACTTCAATAGAAGGAGGGAGAGAAAGAGGGAAAAAGTGGCTTCTTATCTTAACAGAAGAAAGCAAACAATAGTGAAAACAAATGAAGATCAGAGCGAACTGAGAAGTGCATTAATATAGTTTCTAACCCTTTGTGTTTTTACCCCTTCTCCTTTTCTTCGGAGTGGTTAGTATGCGAATGTAATTACCGAAAGAACTGCTGCTAATCAACTGCGAATGGTATCCATTAATTAGTCTATGCCCTGGAGAGGGAGTGGGGAATCAGCAGCAATGTTAACAGTGTTACGCACCAATGAGAAGGGGAGCCACAAGCTCTGCTAGCAGTTGCTGAAGCAGGTGGTTTGTGCTGTCTAGGCCTCCGGTGCCGTCTTACCTGGAGCTGCCCCACTAAACTATATCTGACTTGAGCAATGGGGGTTTACATGTTTGCACGAATGCACACACAAGTGTATAAAGACACACACACACACACACACACACACACACACACACACACACACACACACACACACTCAAGTGAGAAACATCTGTCAATAGCTAGCACCCCTTCATTTCCCAGCTGTGTGTAACTTTGAGACATGACATGGCTGGGTTACGTCAGCCACTCGGCTGGTAATTAACCTTATGCTGGGCTTATCTTGGAAGTGTTACTCCGTCCCCCTTCTTCTTTTAGATAACAAATTGAAGTCTCAGAGATATCCTTCTCTATTCAAGCACTAGGAACATTGTTCTGATTGTGGGGGGAGATAGGGCTTCGTGCAGTGCTGTCTCTGTTTCTTCTATCCCTGTGTCTCTCTGGATGTGAATAAGATTTTAAAAGAGCGAGCAGACAATTGCTCTTTGTTGTAAATAGTTAACTGAGAATTCAGGAAAACCCCATAGAAATATAGACAGATCTGAAATCTTTATACTACTTTTAATGTAGATGCCTCTGTACTTTCCTGCATGTTGCACGGAAGAAAACGAGCTGAGAAATGTTTCTGTAAGGGGAGTAGCTTTGTCTCAGGTTCTGTGCAAACGTCTTAATAGTCACACTTTCAACTCAATTACTCGCCATCTTACACATCACTGGTTAATGTGGATGACAACTTCATGAGCATGTAAGTGTTTATAAATCAGTAAGCGATGTGTCATTAATACAAACACCACATTGAGAGGTACGGTTGCATTACATACTGTAAGCACAGGACATTAGATTCATTAGAGAAAACATAATCAAGTTAAGTCCAAGTGCTAATTAGTGGTGTGAAACTCCCTGGGCTCTGTCTCTGTGAGTCATGTTTTATTGTATTTCCAGGGCCTTTTAAAAGCAGTTCCACGTCTCCTCTGAGAACTGTGACTAACATCCCAAGAAATGTCCCCAGCCACCGTATCAATCTTCACCATTAAAAGCTGTACCATGTTGCGGCGCAGCCTGGGCCGGAGGCCTCGGTGGACGACCAGAGCAGGGACTGGAGATTATTATTGTTATTCCCAATTCATTTTTTTTTTTGGGGGGGGGGGGGGGGCATTCGGTGCTCATGTTCAAGGCAGTGCCGATTGAGTCAAATGCCAGATTAAATTAAGTGTGATTGGAGGGACCACGCAGCTGACGGTAAGAGCCCGCGCTAAAATGGGTCAGCGTAGACAATGAAGGCTCTGTAATTAAAATGATGTGACGAGCTAGATGAGGGCAACTGCGTGCGTGTGCACGGAAAAGCATTTTGGAATCAGAGATGTAACAAAAGTTGGGGGAAACCTGAGGAGTGGAATCACTTGATTTTTGCAAAACAAAAGCTCCTGAAACAATAAACTGGCATTAAAACATCTAGTAAAGCACAATAGCAACAGCTCAGGCAGTGATGTTACGTGCACTCAACAAACCAGCATCTCACTTCTTCACATTTCTAAAAATCAGTCATGTACTTCAAGAAGGGACCCAAAGGGAAGCCATAGAAAAGAGTGCTTTAAAATAGCTGTGGGGTTGGAGGCTTTTATTAACAGAGTGAATTCACAGTTAAAGGTGCTCTGTAATATGAGTCACACTAAGAACCAGACATGGCTACATGGCAGAGCAAACCCTGGGCACTCAGTGTTTTTATTTCTCCTTCTGCACCACCAGCACATTTCTTCAATAACTGTTTAACAGGAGAGAATTAAGAGCTTACATGGACCCTGATCCTGATGTGAAAAGACTCGACTGTGTGCATGATCGCAGGCAGACAGAGAACCAAGCAACCTCGCAGTGAATGGCATGAATATGAATTTCTAGGTTTTTCCGTCAATGCTCAGTACTGCCTTTCTTTGTAGTCGAGATGACTTCAAGGATATTGTTTGAATAGTTGTGAAAGCTTCAGTTATACATTATCAGACAAAATGGTTCCAATCACAACAAACATCAGCAAGCATACTGCCCATTTGTTATTTTTCTGACTGAAGCCAGTATAATTTTGATGCTTGATCCCCCCCCCCCCACACATTTTAAATCCCAGAGCAGGAATATTTGTATGAAAGAGTGTCCAGTGGGAAATAAGATGTTTTACAGCTATTATAGCAAACAAAATTATTTCAACCTCAGGGCGAACACAATATTGCACCAACATGACCCCATCTCACCCCCCATATGGTGGAGTAACCACACAGATCCTATCAGTAAACATGAACTGGACAACCAAGATCCACAGAATACCCGCCTGAAGAGCCTCTGATAGCACAGCTGCCGTCTCTGCATGCATACAAATGGAAAACAAACATGCACATACCTCCTCATCTGAGCAGTGACTACTGCTTGGTCAATGGTGATTAAATGGTCAAGAGTGACTGGGAAAGATACTAGATGACACTGACACAGCGTTTTACCATAAAAAATAAGTTATCTTTAAAATCTGTATTTTCAAATTACCTTCAGCAGACTGTTCCTTGGTTTTACAGAAGGATCAAGAAGTCACAATATCGGTGCTGTCTGTCAGCAGGTAACCAAATTGGACACATTCTTCCTCCCCACTGAAAACCCACCAAACTAATTCAATCAAGAGCCCAGGCTTTTCCAGAAATATATCAACTGCTGACAAGCGATTTTACAGTTCAGCTTGAGCTCAGTAATCACAGCCTAGCATGTGTTCTCTGGGACATGACACTTGTGCTAATATGTTCTCCAGTGGTGTCCATAAAAGACAGCAAAAACACCACAGTTAAAACTCAACCCCCAATCCAGAGAAACCTGCGGTAATTTGCTGTATATTATTTTACGCAATTTCCTTTAAAGCTCGGCCTACCACCAGGTTTGAGCCTCTCGTTCCACGAGGGGGATTGGAAACTCAAAAGAGCAGCACCGTTTCCTTTCCTGCGACCCTGGTTAGGCCCCGTAGCCTCTGGAAAAGTTATCTCCTGATTCCCAAGGTCCTCCTCACCAAATACATGCTCATTTACAACCCAATTCAGCATAAACACTCTGCAGCTGCCTCTCTGGTGATCACAAGGCCTATTCACGCCCAGCAGGCCGCCGCGCGAGCAGCGTCGAGCTGACATATATAGATATATTTCCTCCTATGTGTGCAGCAGTCAATTTGTAAAGCGACTCCACAACACAGCATGTCCACACAGCCGGCTCGCAACCTGTGTTCTGATCTGCAGGCCGAATTGATTGGTAATTCAGTTTAAAGCTAAAATCGTTACTCCCCCAGCCCAGCACTTTCTTCCAGCATTAGGACTGCTACTCCTCACCTACATATGGTAGGATTGAGGGGAAGTTCATTGTAAGCATCTCACTCTTCCTCTGCCTCTCAGTGTGGAGTACCACCACAAAAGTGCAGAGAATCCAGCGTGAGAAAAAGTCTAGGTCTTATCTGGGATCTGAATCAAGCTGATGACAGTTTTGTTCAGGCTGTGTGCTGATTATCTCCTCTCTCACACCACGCTGACCACTGTGGCCTGAACAAGTGTCATCATAGCTTGCTTTGCTTTAGTAAACAAAGACCAGGAGGAACAGTTTAAACCCTTGCGGATATCTCACACCTGCCACAAAAGACCATGTTTCCTGGTACGGAATATGTTAGACATGAATGAGATTCAGGTAGGAATTTGGACTTTTAACTTTTGGAGGCTAAGGTCTCTAAAGTATGTGTAAGACATTATAGACAGAGGTTGTCATGAGCAAAACCAAAAGCAGAGCCTCTGTTCTTCAAATTACTACACATGGTACAGGAACATTACAAATTCTGTCACGGGGTATGAAACCAAGTTTGCATATGCAACCAAAATGACAAGCTTAACTATCAAAATAAAGGAAAAACTTTAAGCGATTTCACAGCTCACCAAATATGTATTATGTTTTTTCAAGCTTCCCAGTCATTATGGCAGTGTTGAAAGACAGTAAAAGGCGAGCTATAGTTGGTGCATTCAGCATGTTCCTTGGGGCTAAATTTATATTCAGCACAGACGCACGTCTGTGTACAAGAGTGATAACATGGAAACACAAACAGACCAGGGTGAAACAGCATTTGTGAGATTTCTGCATTTCTTTTAAAGTGTTTGAGAATGACATTGTTGAGTTAACTGCATCAATACATATATTAGTTCAGGCAGAAAAGCTGTCAATCACAGAAAAGTAAACTTCTGGCACACACTGTATTGCCGGAATCCACTAGTTGTAATTTAATAATGGATCTCGCAATTTAAAAGCACAATTACAGTCATGCTGGCAGCTCTGTGAGGCCGTACTTAGGAACAGCAGTGCATGCAAACATTCTCACTATAGAAACACACACTGATGTTTAGCAGGTAATGTTTAGCATGTTCACGATCTTAGTTTAGAGTGTTAGCATGCTAACATTTGGTAATTAGCATTAAACACAAAGTACAGATGAGGCTGACTGCAATTTCATTGGTTTTGCAGGTATTTAGTCATAATTGGACAAATCAAAAATGTTACCTGATGATGGTGCAAGACAAAGGTAAAGAGTTATCAAATTAATGTCTGTTCCAAATGTGCAATCCATCCAATAGCTGTCGCGACATTTCACGCAAAACCACAAATGTCAACCTCATTGAGGAGCTTAATGAAAAGTCAGTCAATAGGATCCATCCTCTGGGCACCATGAATGTGTGTACAAAATTGGCAATCCTTCCTAATAAAATACTCTTCTTTATTCTATTTTGAATTGTTCCTTCCCTATGTTTTTTTTTTATCATCAAGATGTTTATTGTAAATAATGCTAACATCCTGGGGCTTCTCTGTCATCAGGTTTTATATGTAAATGTTGATTTTAAGAGTAAACATAGTGACAATACAGTCACACGTTAACACCATCATTTTGTAGCATGGCCACATCAAACACTGTGTTACACAATGGAACTAAAATACACTGAGGTTCACCATAGCTACATTTTCTCTAAGGCCTAAGACTTGCAAATGCTGCCAAAACAAAGATGGTCTCAGCATTTGTCATATTGGACCCATAGCCTGAGCCTCAATACTCTGCAGGTCAACATCCAACATCCCGTTTTTTTTCCTAGCTGTTGAGTCTGCTCTGTACTCTCAAGAGCAAATCCTAAAAGAAAGCGCAAGCTAAATGGGGTTCCATCTTTGATCTGGCGGGGTGCAAAGCCATTGGCCCACAGCCACAAAGGAGCTTAGGAGATGGAGAGGGCCTCAGAAACATGGTGTAGCTTTCCCACAATGGCTGCTGTTGCATGGACACACAGCTCTTGAGGAAGCAACATGAGAAAGGCTTGGCTTGGTGGTGTTGTCTTGCTTTTACTGCTAAGCCATGTCTCAAGGCTGTTTACACTCAGCAGCTTTGAAGCAACTCCAACTCAAGATGGTATCAGAGGTGTGGATTTTAACCAAGCTTACTCTGCTCACCATTCTCCCACTACAGAACGAGGAGGTTGCTGAGGGGTTAAGGAAGCTAATAACTAAAACTGGTTACATGGTTAAATGTCAGACAGGAGAATGGGTTTGTTTTTGGTGGCGCTAACAGTAATTGCGTGTGCTACTTCTCTTGGTTTGTCGGATGGCTATGAGCTCTGGTGCTTGGATTCACATAAAGCTCAATTGAAAGCTGCTGGGACTTGAGTCCTCTCTTATTGCTCTAGCAGCACAGATGCATTTTTCTATTCCCCGTGTGCCGCTACTGGCTAATACACTCATTATAACCGGCTTTGGGAATGTGCACAGTCAAGAGCTTTTAGTGATGGACTCAACACAATCCTCTATTTCTTATCTAGTAATAGCAGAAAAGGTAAATATTTGGGTTTTGTACGAGGACTAAAATAGGTAAGATAACACATATTCAAATATTGAGAGCAACAACGTCAAGACATTCAAATCAGCGAAGGCCTTAATGCATAGTATGGCGTCCTTTTGGACAACTTGGCACAGTGGCTGGCTGCTGCTGATGCTAATAAACATAAACAGTGTGCAAAATGAAAGATTCTTTCTGGGAGCTGTGACATTTGAAAAAGACATCAAAACACCTCAAACATCAACATTCTTTGTCTCTTCCAGTTACTTGCTGATCAAAAATTCTTGAGTCCAGTTATAGATTTTAAAACCATTCTGTGTGTACTGTGACAATACTTTCCAAGTGGGTGTGCAACCTGTGTCTTTTCTGTTATTATTACCATAAGCCCACAGTAAGCACAAACCGACCAGTTGTTCAATCTCTATAAATCTGAAAAACACAAACTGCTGAGCGGTGACTCATATATCAGTCTATTATATACTACAGGACTGACTGTATTAAACAAATGGCTAGGCCTGCAGCTGGAAAAGAGAGGCAATATAGAGAGAGCAGAGGTTATTGTCTAATTTAAATCTTGGCTGCTTTCCCAGAGCTGTACCACATTCCAATTTGTGGCTGTGTTGCTTGGCGCTACTGACAGAGGTCCGGCTGCAAATACTCTCGGGCTCCTCTCCAGAAATATGTCTCCAAACTGACAATCAACAAGTTGGCAGAGATTAAAGGAATGACTGGGACATATTAGGTGAAATAATGAAAATGCACACATATAGATGTTGTGCTTTGTGTTTTTTTCCTCCTCCTCCTCCTGTGGTTGTAATAATGTATCTATAATCATTATGACTTGATGTGCAACAACAAAGGCTCATAAAGCCAGTGCATTGCGTCTGTAATGTCTTTCGAGTTCCATAATGAAATAGCAGCTGGAAAAGACATCTGTGAACACATAGTAGTTACACAATGGTTAGAAGAAGCAATTAGCTATTTCAAGCATTTTCTCCTTGGCATACTATTGTCCGTTCATCTGGTAGATTGACAGCACACCAGGACATCATTAGCAAACCTGACGGCTGTTGAGTCGCAGACATTGTTTTTCTTGTGACAGCAACCATCAGGCTAAGTGCTTCACTAATGTTTTTAACAGTATTTAAACTCAAAATGTCACTTTAACATTTCCTACTTCAAAAGCAGTGCGAGATTAAGATACCAGCTTTGAATAATTACAAACACTAAGCTTCAACTTTGATTCCATATCATTGTGCTGACATTTCAAGAGATTCGGCACAAAGACACAGCACACATCTTTTAGTCATAATGCAGAAATGATTCCTTTCCTCTGTGTAAAATGACAGGTTGGAGATCAAAGGCGCATGGAAACCTGGAGGTCTGCTGTGTATTGAAGCAGTGCTTTTTTTAAGAGAACAAGGTAAGTTAGCAAAGTGTTTACACATGGAAAAAAAGTAAAAATCTCTTCTGTTGATGACATTTGTAAGTGTGTGGCTAATCAAATGCAACCATTTTCTCTGGGCTGAATTTCCCTTGTGATACTATCAGGAAAACTAGTGCAAATCATTATTAATATATTGTACACACTGAAGTTAAAAACAAAACGGGTGACTGTAAACCAAAATAATGTACACAAACCTAAGATTTTGTCTTGTTGTCACTTGTTGACAACATTCTTGCACATGAAAGTGTACAAGTAAATAACACTGAATCTGTTAGGTTAGGTTAGAATAGGTTGTATTTGCACAACCCTTTACAGCTGTATTGATTTCTTCCTTTGACCACAGCTCCCTTCGAGCACTTTTATCCCATTTCTCCAGTGCAGGCAGCTAAAAAAAAAAAGGGGGTCACTGACATTTTCTGTATTTGAGCCTTGACCTCTATTTTAGGACCATGCTGTGAGTTTCTCCACTAAAATAAATGAGAGCATGGCACAGTCTGCTCTGCACTCACACCTTCACATGCACATGTTATCCCATCACTCTTCATTTGTCTTTATTAGGGGCTCATGTTTGACCCGCCTCTCCAATTCTCTGCCAGTATAAATAGTCTGCAGAGAGCATCAGAATGTGTGATGTAGTAGCCCAAATCTCCTGACATCTTGTTGTTTCTATGCAGAGGTGAGGAACAACTGAATGTAAATAACTAACACAACCAAACCTTTTATAGCATAAAACAAGGGTTTCCCATGTCAGTCAGGTTAATAAACCCCGAAAGACAAATGTCACTAATCCAATGAATTGATATATAAATGAAGCCTGTAATGATAAAATTAGTGATTTCAACAGGGGGCGCCATGCTGGAAATACTGACTGCAGCTTTAAGGCAGAGTGAGAAACAGAATTCCCACTGTCAACTTGTCATCAGCTAATTTACCTGGAGCCAGAGGGGGAGATTCACTGGACACATAGGGAGAGTTAATCTCTTCATTCATCTTCGCTAAAGAGATCGACCCAATTAGCTTGCCACATTGACTGACAGCCCTTGTGTTTGCTTTTCTCCCTCGACTTTTTCCCCCTTCTTAAATCAGGAGCTATGAAGTCTATGCTGGCTCCAGCTGAAGGCCTGTGAAATTATTTGAGGGTACTGTACAACAGTGAAATAATCATGATGTCTTTATTCAAATCTGTCGAGTCTGAAATATTCACCACTGCAATTTGCTGTGACTGATTAGCCAATGGAAGGGTTGCTTGGGGATAGCTCTCCAGAGCTCTGTAATTGAGCGGATTTGACTTGGGAGAGGGGTTTTTTTCTGCTGATAACTACACACATTCCCCTTTTTAATGTACTTTTCTTTTTTTAGCCTCTCCTAAGAGCCAGTGCACATCAGAATTATGACACTTGCAGAAACAGCAGTATGTAGGACAGTTTATATTCCGATTGCTGTCCCTAGAAAATGTGAATCCACATCGTGTTTCGTCTGATGACTTACCAAAGTATCTCTGGCTGTAGCCCAGAGACCAGGCAGTGTTAGTTGGCCTGGTCACTGCAGAACTGTCAGATCTAGAAACTCAAAGATGAGGGACAACAATGGCCCCGAGGGCCACCACCGTGGCCTCTGACATCCCACGATGCACACAATATAGAGAATGTTGATGCAAACGTCTATGCGCCACTACTCATTTTGTATTACAAGATATGAAGGCTTAAAATGCTATATAGGTATTTTGCTAAATATTACATGAATTTGATCATCTCTTTGGGGGGGCTTTGTAAAAGAGTGCCCATTATCCTAAAAGCTCATTTATTTTGTACTAGCCATGTGGGGTACTGTTATTTTAAAGCAAGACTGTGTAACACATGCTCCCTCTTACAATAACAACAAGTAATTAAACTCATAGTTGCACAATTGAATACACTCAGGGGTTTTGCTGGAACAGCCTGGTCTGGTACGACCAGTAGCTTGTGGTGGCTAATGTTAGCAAATGCTAGCAAGATTTAGATATATATTGTTTAACAATTGACATTACTACATTTTAACATTTAGCAATATTTTGAAATTTTCACTAGTTGCCACGGTTGACGCTTTTTAACTAAAGCGACAGAGGATTGCTTTTGATAGCTGAGGCAAAGATTCAATGAAAATCTCTCTTGAATTATAATAATTACTACCTCCCTTTCACACATCACATCCGGTTGTACCTGCGAGGCTCCTGACATACATATTGATGATTATATTGAAGTGATGACCTGAGACATTTTGACAAAAGTATGGCTCTATTCTGCAGCTGGCACACACACGTGAGGGATTGCAAGGCTTAAAAGGGATGATAAACAGAACTGAAATGGCTAAGCCATCAAATAACGTCTAATAATGAGCTGTTTCATTATAATCCTGTATGGGTAATTATGAGATTAATATGTCAATGCTGGTTTTGGCAGGTTCTGCAGCCAGGAAGGGCTATATTTACTACAGTCATTTTGCCACAATGTACTAAAAAACAGCTTTCTTTCACATTAAATCTCATTTATATTGTACAGAGAAAGAAGAGAGAAGCTGTTATTCTTTTCCAAAACACACCACTAATGCTCTGGGGCATGATTTGTCATTGTTATTCAGTGCTCGCTCACCTACACTTAAAACATGATCCTTCTGGATTTTAATTAAGCACCAAGGTACCTCCCAAGGGGTTCTGGCTTGGCAAAGGAAACTAGTTTGATTTATGTACTACTTTGTTGTTCCCGCTTGAAGCTTGCCTGTTATGAGCGACTGTGGTGATGAATGAAAGAACCGGACAATTATTCTTGTTTGTTAATTAGTTCCCGTTAGGAATGCATTCTTCTGAAAATATCAATACCCACCTATAGTGGAGCTGAACACAGAGCTGTCTCTTTAACATGTCATCTCCTCACCTCACAGCAATCTAACATAAACCAGTGACTATGACTGGCTAATTTAGGAATCTTACTGTAAGATGGGTACATGTTGACACATGTTCAGCTAAATTTGGTGACAATTCACTGCTAAAATCAACAAAAGCAGAAAGCAATTTGCCTCAGTGTGTTCAGCTATCTACAGCAGCAACTAACACAAATCAGCAAATTACATAAAATACTAGTACTTATTTGCAGAACACCATGAAATTCCATTTCAATAACGATTGTATTCAAACACAATTTACTGGCTGTTAAATCAGTAATTATCAGCAAACATTGTGGCAGTTTAACATAATTCCTAAAGCAGAAATGTACATATTTGTCAATTACCAATATGCCTCTCAGTCCTTTCGGTATGCCATTAACACACCCTTTTAGTATTTTACCTTTAAAGTAAATTATTTTATGGTTAAATATATTGATGCACAAGGCAAAACAATAAATGACATAAAAAACATAAAAGCACAGGTACTGTACAGTGATTCGTAAGACTGAACATTATTGCCACAACGTCTCAAAACATCCCTTTTTGACCCTCTAGAGGCCAAACACATTTCAGATAGACGAACACACATTCTATTCCAGAAAGTGTTCACATGTACTTAGTATAACACAAGTATTATTGTCATCCAAAGATAATAGTGTTGTTTCTCTTTCTAAATAGGCAGTACTTATTCAGTAACTGTACAGTGTGGACAGAAGCCAGTTTTCAAAATGAAACTTTAAGTATTGGCAAGAGTATAATCCAGACTACCCAGGTGTACAATATGCAGCTGTTTTTAATAGCAGACCACATGCCCTGCAATAACAGATGACAAATACTCACAAGTGATGTAATATTTCTCAGACAATAACCTTTTTTTTAATGCAATCTGGTTTTAAAGGCACTACAGCTGTTGATTGTGTTATGGTGTTGATGCTAGAACTGAAGTTTCTTTCACTTTTTATTCAGGTAATAAACACTGATGACAACAAACGTAATGTAAAATCGCTGTTTTCTGACAACTTCATCTTGGCCTGCTGTGCCACACATCCAAGTTGACAAATCAAAGCATTAGCTGGAGACATATCTCACGGCGAGAGTGGAAAGTGAAGATGGTCAGCCTCCTCGGTGACACAAAAATGGTTAGAGAGACAGACCTTGTGCGAGGTCCGCTCTCCTAGATGCATATCAGAAGCTAATGGAGTCTCGAAACCACAGGGGTGCTACGGGATCGCTACGGTTAGCTCGTGGAACTGGTGAAGGTCACCACTGCTGAGCTGAGCAGCCACAAGCCCTCATAAAACCATGCAGCGTATCATTATTTTCAAAGTGTTTCATTATGGACGGTTAACCTTGGCTAACTCCGACCTAACACTTTAATCAGCTGCCTGTAATGCCTTTGAAACAGCGTAATCATTCAGCTTCTCTTCTTGTTTATCAGCGGGAGAGACACAAATGTAGTGGAGCCTATAAAAAAAAAGAAGAAGTGATCCCTTCTCCTGGGCCGTGCAGGTTGAACACTTACACCGTGAGTCAGAACCTCCGAAGATGAAGAACTAGATCAGTTTCCTTGGAAGGAATGTCATTTGAAAGAATCGTCCAGTGGCCGTCCAGGGAGGGAAGTCCTGCCAATGCTGAGGCCTAACAGACCTTTCTTGTTTCTACTTCTGCCATACCACACTATGACCGCATGCGAGAGTCCAACAGCCAACAGAAACACACACATCACAATAAACAAGGACATGCTGTGAATGACCCTCTCCTTCAACTCCCCAAAATATCAAAAGTCAGCTCAAGAATTTCATGGATCCCATTCATGATCCTTTATTATGTGGCTGGAGCTTTTACTGAGGCCATGTCCATTGTTCCTTTTGATCATGTAACTGAATAAAAACTAGACAAGATTCATGAATACTGCATGATTTTCATCTGGCTTGAAATCTGGCATAAAGAATCTTCAAAGCGGTGATATTTCAGAAACATGTTGAGAGCTTTGCTCATTCAAATGAAGACAATTGTTGGGCAATTATAGCCAAAAGAACAAGGCAAGAGTGATGAGTAAACAGTATTTTCTAAAAAATTGTACTGTAGTGTAGAACATCTTTGATTTGTCTTCTCTACAGTTTCCAGTCCTGGCAACTAAAGCATGACTAACGTTCTTATGGTAATGTTGAAGCAGCTCTCGGTTGAGGGTTAGGGGAAGATTATGATTTTAGATCAATACTGAAAAGGGTCAGTGCATCCTGTCTCAAGCTTCAAGTCAGTACAAAAGTTCTTTATGGTGAGAAATTGTAAAAATGGTTGTAAAATGTGTAAATATTAGTGATAAATTAGTCACACCAGTAAAGCGTAATTGTTGTGCAGAAGGGCCTTTTTACATGAACTTGTTCTCTAAGATGGATACAAAGCTATTTCTGACTAATCTGACTGTAGTGAAGACAAACATATTCTTCTAACAGCAGCCGTCTCATTCATTACGGTTCAGCGAGACAATCCTCCATCAGTGCACTGTATTGAGATCTTGATATCATTCAAGCTGAACATGAATTATGGCAAAAAAAACTATTCATGCCAAAGAATATTCTTATCAGCCTAATTCATGTATATAAAAGATCCAATCAAACTGTGGCAGGGTGAGATGGCACTTATCCAATGCTAGGAGACTATTAAAGCTCATTTAGGGGGTGAAGTAGGTTTATAGGCTGCGGTATTATTGCTATGGCAGTAACTGCTCAGAAAGACATTAACATTATCCAACTGCCACAAACAGACTTTATGTTTGAGAGGGGAGTGTTCGACAACCACAACTATCAAGAAGATACTCACCAAGAATGAATGCATATGTTTCATTTTGTGTGTTTTTAAGGTCTTTTTTGTAACAACTGTATTATTGTGAAGCCCTTTGTCACCTTGCTCTGTAAAAACAGTGATCAAAGTTGTTTATTTCACCTGTAAGGCGTAAATACATCAGTCTATTTCTTAAAAGATGTGTTTTAAAGTGATGCTTACATGTTTTGTTGTGTGTAGTCTTTCTTGAACTCTGCATGCGTTTACCCCCACTGTTTAAGCTCTTTGTCCAACGGGTCTGAGGGATATTTGCACACCTGCTGCTGTTGTCAGTCCTTTTAGTGCAACCTGGTAACACTGCATTATGGGAATGTGTGATGTAGGAGGGGGGCAGGTGAAAAAGGGTGCATTAATCACACTGCATAACATGTAATACTACACACAACCTGCAGCCCATACACCTCTAATGAGAAAGAAATTCACATTTGCCCTGATACATGAACAACTGTTGGAACAGTGACTAATATTTCTATGGGTAGGCTGCTTTAGTTAGAATGGTCACAGCTAAATCAGAGTATATACAGACATCCTACACACAGACAATAATTCTTGTTTGGTTGACAGGACTAATTAATGTCTTACAGGACTAATATCTAAATTGTGAAAATGTGATGATTTGCATTTACCCAATTGGAAGCTGAGTAAATACCAGGAGCAGTTGCAGGAAAGAAGTCTAATATAGAGATGGCAGCAATGACTTCAACTAGTGCAGCCTAGAAAATATTACCCATAACTGTGAGAGGCGGAGGACATTCGTCAGTGGCCTATGCTCCTTGAAAAGAGCTTAGAAGAGGGGCTTAAGTCAAGCAAGTCAAGTTAAAAGGGAAAACAGTTGAATGTTTTGATACAGTCTGTGAGCCCATTAAGAGAATTGGACATGAGATCTATGAAACATGGAATGGCTGCCTCTCTGGAAAGCTGAAAATGAATGTGTCTTAACAGCGAGGCTAACCACTAAGGGGACACAACACTTATCGAATCAGCCAACCAGAAGTGATTGACTGGTCCATTTGAAAACTGTTTAATTCACGGTAAAAGCAGTTTTCTGGGGCAGGCACAAGTTTTTTTTTTCAGTCAGCAAGGTTGTAACTGTCAAAGATGTAGTGAGCCAAACCAGATTAAAACAGTTCATCATGGTGGAAAAGTACCTCTTGTGGGGGCCCTGCTTTGATTCAAAGGGGCGCAGAATTCACAAAAATATGAGAAGACTCCTTCAAATGCCTAGGAGGTTAATTTGACTTTTGACCTTAAAAGATAAACCAATCCAAACAGTAGATTTATTATTCTTCATGTCAGTGACTTATATACAACTTCAGCAACTGAAGTGCTTTTCGGTACTCGACTCAAGTTGTATCTCAGTCTTATCTTAAGATCATCAAATCCTAAAAATAAAACTCCACCCCCTCACTGACCTCGACAGCGTCAACTCTTCCTTTATAGATAAGGTTAACAACCTTCTCAAAGATGAGTTCAGTCTCTGTGTGGAACTGTGATTTCTGGATGATTTTAGAGTGGGCTTTGCTTTTGTAGCTTTGTGTGTCACTTCAGTTTAAATAGGTTTGTGTAAAGAAGTCAGTGCGGATTTCTCTTTTATGCTACATGTGGTTCAATCACCATCAAAATAAATGAAACACTCGAATTATGAAACTGTCATGTTTAATTTGCACTGTAATGACGCATCAAATAATTACAGATTTTGGAGAAAAGAAAGAACGAGGCAAAGAGCAATTTCCATTTGAGTACCAGATTGCACTGTACGGCATGTAAACTCTCTACTGTGTATCCCATGATCAGACATTAGGAACAAAAATAGTTATCATAGCGATCAGTAAGATAAGCCGTTTTTATTTACAGGACATTTAAATAACCAGATGACATTTTAAGCACTACAACTGAAAAAAAACCAACTTCTCTTTCATGACTTTGGATGTCAAAATAAACATTTCTTTTCCTCAGGCGCTTTCATGGTTTGATGGATGGTGTAGAGATATTGTGTACATAATCAAAATCCAATAACAAATGGGACTCTCCTGTGGATTCATCCTCTTTGTATCACTGAAAGAAACAGCCATGGAGCTACAAATAGTCCAGAAAGAGAGGGCTGTTTTAGTTCAATGGGGACGGGTTAATCCTCAAGGAAGAACGTAAAATGATACACACATTGCAGGCCTACACAGTGCAATACATCTCTTCAATATTTTTACTTATTACTTCATCATTTTACACACCTTACAGTTTAAGTATGCTTAAAAGGGCATACTTTTTTACTTTTATGTTAGTACTTGTGCTTGACATTTGTCTTGCACTTTTCTTTATACCTTGTGATTTGTTCATGTGCTGCTGCTGTGACATACTAATTTCCTCCCAGGGATAAACAAAGTATCTATTTATCTATCTATCTATCTATCTATCTATCTCTAAAGACATTCAATATGTACACATGGACTCTTGACTGGTTTTACATTGGAGCTCTAATTGGTCCCTGGTCAAGAGATCACAACCTAAGGCCAACTCAGTGCAGCGAGATGTCTACAGCCATGTCAAAAGGGCACGGGATGCCCGTTGGGTCTACAATCCACCAGTTTAGAAACAACTTGAGAGCGTGAGGTCTTCCTAAATGAACCACACTGAGTAATGAAGTGGATTTATGAGCAGTGATGGCAGCATTGCAGAAGGTCTTTACGAGTGCTGATCTGGGTAATGGTCTATGTCTGTCTAAGATTTCAGAGCCTTTGTCTTATGCACCTCATAAACAAACAGACAACCTGGTCTTATTTGCCCCACAGGTTCAGACCGTTGGCGCAGATCATCAGATTATACTGGTAAAACAAGTTGAAACTGAACAGAAAATTCAAAGGGACTCAGTTGGTGTGGGTGTGTGTGTGTGTGTGCGCGCGTGCATACGTGCCATATGTCAACATCTCAACTTGATCGGCAAAGTAAAGAGAGTGACAGCTGTGATAATGTGGTGCCACAGGAATCAGAAACTATCAGGCTCATAGTTTAATACAAGGCTGTTACAGCTCTAGTTTGGGTCTCTTCTTAAGAGGCAATCACTGTGAATCCCTTAAAAGTCAGTTTTCATAAACATTTATAGTTTCCACCACCTCTATTGATACTGCATCAGTGTAGGATCATGGAAGCTATCATGCGCTTTGTTCAGCAGAAATAAGTGTTGGGACACCATGCAGGGAGGGAGCTGTGCATTAACAAAATGTTAACGTCTGCTCTGTGTAGACATATGTGTAGTGCAGTCTGTCAGACAGAGCAGTCATTCTTAGAGGCAGGAACTCCAAGTACAGTGTGTCTTCGAGCAGGCGGGACTAAAAATAACACTCTCTAATCTCAGTGGGAAAATTAGGTGTTTAATAAATCTGTTGAACTACATCTCCTGACAAGCTACAATTAAAAGACTCAGCAAAACACATCAGCTATTCACTTCTTGGACATTTAAACATTTAACATGCACCTTGAAGTCATATCCATCAACTGCTGAGTTTGACAAAGCAGACAGCCTGTGAGGTTACACCCCACCCCCCAACACACAGACATGCACATTTAAAGCTGTGTTTGGATATGTTTAGAATGTGTGTGATGAAATGGCACCAGCTGTGTACACTGGAGAGATGCACAAGGCCCCCTGGTTGAGCAGAGTGTTAACCCTTTCCCTCCCAATGAAGCAAAAAGGACACAAAAGACAAAGGAGGTCTGGCCCACTATGGTTAGGGCACAATAAGAGGTTTTTGCCCTGGGGGTTGTTGCTGTTGAAGTACAGTAATTCACTAAGGACCTTCCCTCAGTTCTTTAAATCTTTGTTGTCTTTAGTTTCCTTACATATGCATGGTTCAGTAGGGAGCACATGAACCATGAGCAGGCTTCTGTTTCACCTACACCACATTTTACAGGCTCAGTAAAATCCTCTGATAATTGCAGCTGCAGCCCTACATCATCATGTCAGGTCTTACAGTCTGAACAACTTCCTAATCATTGTTTTTACAGCACAGTGAGTCTTTCATAATATAGGTGTGTGGATGATAAAATACAAAGTAAATGGTAAATAAAATCTCAGGAGTGCCTTACATACTGTATGTTAAGTTTAAAAAATGAGGTAGAATATGTGCAGAAATAGAGAATTTGTCTTATTATAAAGTATTTAAAGTTGTAATCCTTAAAATTAAGGCCTGGTTATTTTGGCGACAACCGTGGTTACCGTGGTGACAGCAAGTGCAAACAGACTTTGAGCAGCTACTTTGTCAGAAATGCAACCGAAGAGCAACTGGTGTATCTGTTTACAATGCAACCAACCAAACTACTAAACGTTGTTTTAATCAAGAACTCAGTCAATAAAAATTACAACCGCAATCTGATTTCATGCTGAACATGGCACAAGTAATTTTCCACAACAGCATGGTACAGCAAAGCCGGTTACCTTGCTGAGGAGTTGGCGGACTCCGCTGAACTCCTCACTGAATGGCTATTGCACAAAAAATGCCAACCACAAATAGCAAGAAAATGGGTTTTGAGTTCACGACCATCTTAACCTCCTAAGACCCAAGCTCTATCTTAATTTCTCTTTGCTATTTGGGCTTATTGGGGCCTGATAAGTATAAAAACTAAGCATCATCTGTTGACATGATGTGGTTCCGCATACGGGGACAATTTTGAATTTCCATATAAGCAGAATTAAGTATTATGGTATGACCCAAAATGTGATGTCCACGCATGTGGATGCCAGGTCTTAGGAGGTTAAGGATTACAACTCAAAGTCTACAGACGCAGTCATTGATTAGAAATGTGATATTAACTCATCCTCGCTGGTTGAAATGCTTTATTAAACACAAAAGTTGCATGTCTCCTTACAGCACTCAACATCAACAATAATACAGTTTCCATCTACATCTACATTTGTCTATATGTTTTGCAATAGTGCCAGTAAAATACTCTGATGTATGGTCAATTCCCAACTACAAAGACATATGATGCCTCAGTGGTGCTGGTATTAGTTTTGCAAATAAACCTCAAGTGTTAGCACCAGTGCAGGTGAAGAGTTTGTATTAACATCTGTTGGTAATTTCAGTCTCTCTGCGCCTGGAGGCAATGAAAGCCCACACTAAATGGATACTGTATCTGAAACATTATTAAGCCTTAAGAAAAAAATAGACCAGATGGCCATAAATATGGGAATAACACTGGGTCCCTTTCATGAAACCATTAAAGTCAATCATATTTGGCTTTTACAAATACCAAAACCAGTCAAATCCAAACAGCTTCTTGTCTTTGGTTGATGCTGTGCACGACTGAAGAGCTTTCCCAGAAAAACCACATAACTTTAACGGTCTCGCATCACTGGCATCACCAAAATAAGAAATTGGACAAATGAGAACTAGATGCATATATATATATATATATAGTGGCCCATGTATTCATTTAAAGCTGCTCTTACACATTTTACTGACTACAACCAGGTGTTCCTAACACAAGCCAAAGAGCCAGTAAAACTGAGAATCATTATCACAGATAAATTGAAAACAATGCAACTTGAAGTAATAACCAATCAGTAAAAGTAGGGGCCTTGGCGGGTATGCCCTTGAGCATAGCTGATCCGTGTTCAACCTTAAGTCAAGGTAGTTTAAGAGAAACAGACCCTGCTGTGACAGCCCTGTCCCCCACCTGAACACTCTGCATGTTTAAAACTCGCAGAAATAGACCTTTACAAATGTAGCTTTAAGGAGAGTTTTGATAAAGGAACTACATTTAATTCTAGCAGATTACAGCATGTGATTTTTCCTGCTAAATTTATTTTACAAGCATTATTCAGCTGTGTGAAGTTGTGGCATGTTTCTCCTCAGCACTGCTGTTCCTCCTTCATCTCAGTGCCAAAAAACAGTCAGCTTCATTAGTCATGACTGCAGCACCTAATTAAGTTTGTGCCACTCGTTTGGATTTTTCTGTAAATTTAAAATAATCTCTGATGTGTCAAAGTGCCTTTGGGCCATTTCTGTCTCTGTTGTCATTAAAATTTAACATTTCCTGTGCCAGCCGTTTTTTGTGAGGGTATTGCCTGTTTTCAAATCAAAACTGTGAATCTAGTGAAAGTTTTGCTGTTTGCAAAAGGTGCTGTGACAGCTTATAAATAGATTAAAGGAGTAAGGCTTCAGTTCTGTGTGACTTATAAACACGCCACATCTTTTAGATGACAAACTGCTCTGCATTGTGCTACCTTTCAGCGAGTTGATTCAAATGGCTTATTTGAAAGATGCATGCAAAAGAGCCTATTTGTTCACCATGGAAGTACATTGTAATTAGCATGAACAGCATGCTTTGTACTCTCCCTCTCTCTCTCCAACATAACTGGTGGAGATACTGGATAAGCACCTTCCCACCACCCTCCCCTCTCACTCTCTTTTTTTTGCATTGTAGCCAATTACTGTTACAGATGGAAAATTTCACTTGACCTGGGGAATTTATGAGCAGGAATAAAATCGTACTTCAACTCTTACACCAATTCAAAGCAATGTAGTTAAAACTTCTCAAGGCTGATGAAGACATGATGAAATTGGGCACATATGACAACTTGGCCACATGACAAAGAGCTGATGAAACAGTGAGACAAACCTGGTAACTGTTTAGTGCAGCATCAGATTGCAAGGGCAAACAGAGCTGCACTATAGGGCTGAATAATTTGGGAGAGGGTGGTGGTGGTGGTGTGTGTGTGTGTGAGGAGGGGTGGGGGATGTAGGGGCCACCATTGTTGAAACTTTACAAAAACAGCACGCTGCAGTTGTGTCATTAGTCTGTCATAGTGATGTTCCCTCTTGCTGGGGTGCAAGGGAGTCAAGCGCCTGATGGATATCAGGCCGAATAGTTCAAGTGTTACATCACTGACAAAATATCACAAATCATCATCTGCGTTTTACATAACCTCTGCCTCTAGTCTCAAAGTTCATAAACTTGTCACACCTCAACACAACTTCGAGACAGGGCTGCTTGTGTACGGACATAGGGAAGGGAATAAAACAACTTGTGCAACAATGCAGAAAACAGGCTATCTAACCTGGGAGTGAGTAGATAAAACTGTGTTGTACGTCATGTGGCTGCCTGCATTAGTATGACAGACTCAGGGTTTACTGATGCCATGTTTAAGATAAGTGCACAACACAGCGCAATGCCGAGAATGAATGCATTCACACTGAACAAATAGAAAAGTGTGTTGTCTGTTTCCCTTTCTGTGTGTTTGAGCTGTGAGGCTGAAAATGTATAACCAGAGAGTTCATTTTCAGCACTATCTGCAAAAGCTATCACCTAACATGCTGAAACTAGTTAAATACTCTAAATAAAGTTGTGATGGGTGAGAACTGATTTGACGTTGTTGTGCATATAGATAAAAAAAAAAGAGTAACACACTAACAAATCTAAGGGTAAACAAGTGTTTCTACAACATGCTATTTAACTGCATCATGGGGAGGGTCATGAAACAGGATCACAGCCCAGCAGAGCAGTTTATTTAATCTTACTATCATCACATTGTAATGCACACAGTTTAATGTAGGGTGCTGATGCAATGATCCATCACTGATGTTTAGGAACATGTTAACTGTATAGCCAACAGCGCCCATGACTGTGCATCACATCACTCTGGTGAGAGTTTGGCAGTGCAGTGTGGCTGCTCTGAGCTGGACAAAAGTAACACTGTGCCAATACACTTGTCTTCTGCTCTCATTTCCATTACTAATACACACCAACAAAGTTTGTGGCAGCGGGGGGGTTAATAATCAACTCCAGAAAGACAGCAATGATGAGTCGCTGAAGTCAGGGGGAAACTAAGTGGAGGCAACTAAGATAATGAACATATCATTAATTCAACTTCATTTCGGACAGATTTTTGCTCATTAATGCCGCGGAGTTAGGGCGCACTCGTGGTTTCAGCACCAGCGTGGACACACAACACAAAACTAGGCTACAGACCGAAACAGAAGGGTTTCTCACCTTGTTGAAGTTGTAGTAGCCCAAACAGTGGGCAAAATCCAGGTTCGGTGGATCTCCCGGAATAGAATTTCCACCAGCAGACGGATAAAACCTTACATCCATGGTGAGTGAGGGAGCCGCGCAGCTGTAGCCTGCTCTGCACGGAGATCAATGTGTTTCTGCCGTTTACAATCCAAGCGCACAGAGAGAGACGGAGAAAGAGAGGCGAGGTGAAACTGACCCAAGCTTTGTTGGGGCGAATGAGATACTGCGGTGGGGAGGGAAAGGGGAGGGGGGGGGGGAGAAAGGTTCGGGTGAAGTTTTGATATTCCTCCTCTACACCTGGTTCAGCCGCTTCATTTCAGTGGAAGCCCACATGAAGGTTGGACTGAGCCGATAAAGCTGTCCCTCAAGGAGCAGTAGACTCTGTGTGCCCCTGCATTTACACACAGCTGCTGCTGTATACAAAGAAGCCACGAGACCGGCGCCTGAGCGTGCGTCCACCTCCTCTTCCTCCCCTTCAGATGCAGGAAACAGAGAAAAAAGACAAAACTGCAACAAAAGTGCCAATGATAAGCGCGTGAGTAAGTCCGCACGCCAGAAAAACACAGCGCGCGCTCTCTGAAATGTGTCCGCGTCCTCCGACGTGTCTCTCAGAAGTTCATTTGTCCAACTTGGAAAAGTAGTTGGTGAAGCAGTTCTGAGTGAGAAGTAGCTAGCCGGCCGCGCGCGCCCATCTGCTAAATACAGCGATGTGAGGGTTTGTAAAACAAGCGGAACAACGCTCCACAGATGGCGCAATTAGTGGATGTGATGTAGTACACTGAGTATGCGAGTTCAGCCTTCGGCTTTTGCCTGTCGTAGTGATGAACAAGGCGAAATGTGTGAACAAGCCAGCCACTCCCCAAACACACGAAGCCACTCCCATGAAAACACTGCATTTAAGTCCATGTGACATGTTGGCTTAAGGGAGTTCATTTTACAGGAGTCCTTTTTTACATGTTTATGTGCATTTTATTAGTTTTACCTATATTTGACATTACCGCGTCATTCTTCTCTGTGTTTTGTCTGATGTTTAAAGTGATGGTCTGTGTCAGACAGCACACTTGAAATGAGCTCATGCAGTGGATGCTCATGCTCTTTGTATTATGACAGTTTTATGTGACATGTTATAGTCAGGTATAACTTAACATTTCATTCCACTTTCCCCTACATCATCAAATGCTAATGCTAACAGGGAGCTGGTGCCATTTTTTTCTGGGAATACACATGCCAGCTTTTTAATGTCATATCACTTTATTCTCATTTGACCTCTCATTTGTTTTTGCAGTCCATGTTTACTCGCCTCAAATAGCTAATGTACCGACCAGATGTTAGCTTTAACTAGCTAGCAATGCATAACCCAATTGCATGTGTCTAAGGCTGAATCCCCGCCACATCAGGTGTTGCGTTGAAAACGCCAGTCCTGCCATTCGTTTGAATGTGGGTAGTGCGTTTAGGCTGCGCTGGTAGAGACCGCAGGGGAGTCACATTCTGCCTGATTTCTTGTGGCTTTACACAGTTTTTTGAAGACTGCCTCTGGCTGCACACATCCCTGTTGCAAAGTAACTCTGGCATCATTACCTGTCGTCTGTGTTTTTATCATTTGGCTAGCTAAGGTAGTCTGGTATTTGCTTGCTGTTCTTATTTTATTACTAAGATTAATGTTCACCCGGGCGCTGTCTTCCCTTTGACCTCGCCATCTAACTTATATCAGCTACACTTCCTCTTTCATTCCCAGTATCTGCACTTTTAATAATCCTTATGTACTTCAGTTGAGCTACATGTAATCATTCAGACACATTTATTCATTAGATTGCAGGGACTTGTTATGGAACAATATCTGACTGATGAGGACATCAGATAAAAATGTACCCCGTCTACAGCCGTGCTCTAGACCCCATATAAAAACAATGGTCAGATGCAATAATAATAGTAATAGTCTATTAAGTAATTATGAAAAGATGAAGAAAAATATGAGAAAGTGCCACAGCGTATGGGAAGGGCGGAGGTGAGGGTGCTCACAGGCCACTGAGAAAACGATACACCATGTCCTTGTTAGCCTAATTGTAGTATTTGAAACTATTTTTTGAACTTTCATGAGATGAACACACTTTAAACAAGCCCTCATACAGAAATGACAGTTTGAAAGTGTTACAAAACAACCTTCATTAGCACAGTTTTGACAGAGAGACGATGTGTTGTATTGGTTCTGGCTTTGACTGGAGCTTTGCTTAAAAAAACGGACCCATAGCTTAACCTAACATCGACAGCTACGGGGCCAGTCAATGTGATTAAATGGGGGACGTCATCCTTCTGACATGAACAAAAATATCAACCACTGATTGAACCATAGTGATTACAGCAGATATTAGATTACAGAGAAAAAAACAAAAAGCTATTTTGCCAAACATAATTTTAACCCCCTGAATGTATCTGCACACAGACTTGTACCTTTGACTCTTTATCAATGAAATGTAACTTCATTACTGCACTTGATAATTGCAATGATGATTCAACCAGGCGGGTCTACGGAAATACAGAGTAGCACTTATGTATCCCTGGACACCTGACACCACCATGTGCACTTCACCACCAACTGTTGTTTTACTGTAAATGCTTACCATGTGCATGCAGTCTGTGTACAATTCTCCCAACACACTTCTCAATTTTCTTCTCAGTTTCTGAGTCATAAACAAGACAAGATTGTGCAAGTGTTACTTTTAGGTGGCGTCTGGAAACTGTTATTTCCAGACAACCAGATCAGAGATAGTATTTTTGAGTAGAAGTACTTCACAGCACTGGAGGAGAATAGGTGTACACCAAGGACCATAGAAGCCCACCTACAGTAAGACTGTGTCTGATCAGGTTTATAGGTAGCTTTACTGTATGTGTGGAAGGAACACGTAAAAATACTTTTATTGTTTACTGCTAAAACTGTTAAAAGGGTTGTGTTAGAAAGTCATAAAAAGATAGAAAGTAAAGCCCTATAAGTCAAACTGGGTGCAGTAAAAAATATTGACATGGAGTTAGAAATATGTTACTGCTTACTGAAGGGTTTTCAGAAACAGGAAGTTGTTTTGTTTTTTATTAGAAATTGGACTAAAATCAAATAGTACACCTGTTTGTATTTTAACGTACCTTACATTTGCTGTATTGTGTGAATATCAGAACATCTATGTATAGCACATATAGCCATAATTAATGCTATTAATTACACTTATGCTTTTCCTGCTGCGACATGTCAAAATGTCTGCAATGAAAAAGGCCAATTATCATTAGCATGTACACTGAATGTCTAACACAAACAAAGAGATGAATAAATAGAGAACTGGTGCATTTAATGCTCACTATACTCCTGGTTGTGTGGTAAGCACACACAAAAAGAGTCTTTTTATACACCTGTCACATTCAGCTCTCCAGAGAGGAAAGAAGAGGTCAGACTAAACATGAAAATCAATGCCATCGGCCATGAGAATACATAAGCAAAGCGTTGCTGTTATGTCATATTTGTCTGCAAATGTCAGGTTTTCTTTATTTACCATTAAATCTCTGCTGAAATATGTCAAAATGTGTTTTTTCCATAGACTAAGATGTGTATTCTGTTCAAGTGAACATCCACTACTGTTTAATCATAACCATTCTCCCATCCAATAATGTGTCATCTTACAGCTGGCCGGTGGCAATGAATAAGAGGTGTTATTTTTAATTGGATACAGTTGAAGGTGAAAGTGCAGTAATAGAACATCCTAAAAATATTATAATTGTTGTTAAACCTTGACAAGTGTGTTGACATCCACTTTGTTTTCTGTGTGTTTTCTTTTCAAATATGTGCACAAAAGTTTACATTTGTTGCATTTGCATTTAAAGTTGTGGCAGCCGAATGCGTTTCTGAACACTTTGAGAGAGGGTTTACATGAACAGATATCTCAGTGCATCATGGGAGCATTTACACCATTTTAAGTGCAAGGGTTTAATGGACCTCTTTAAACCTGCTATCACCATATGAATTAAAATTCAGTTTGTGTCCTGATATGCTTTTTAAAAGATTACTCTTGCAACTGGCATAACAAATACAATACCTGTAGCTAAAGTGTGTTCAATTGGGAGTACTTTTTCCTTCATTATATACAAATATATTCTACTTCTTCGTTTTGTCCTCTCTCAGTTTGTGCTTTTAAGATCAAATTTCCCCCTGCCCTTTAACTCTGGGAATTATTATTCGAAGTCTGCAGATATGAAATATATGAGTCACGTGTGCCATCCTGATGTTTTTAAACCACTGAATCTTGCTATACACACTATACTATATATTAGGAATTAAACGTATACTTAACACACTCACTAATTAATTGATGTTTATAACACTATAGAAGTATATACAATAACATCATGTATATTAATTTATATGGAATATATCATAATATATTTCTTTACTTTTACTCAGATAGGTTGTGTGTCTTTCATATACCAGGGTGCTTCAAGCACTTGTTATGAGACAGAAGAAAACACTATGCAAGTGGGATGTGTGTTGGCATGTAATATACGCAAGCTTAATCAATGACATACAGTGCTAAACTCTGCTGTGCTGTGCTGAAGGAGATAATCCTCATTTGAACGCTCTCCAGTGCTTGCTTAGAGATGGTCAACACTCCATGATAGTCGCCAGGAAATCTACTTTGTAATTAGGGACACATTGATGCATATGCAAACCATTTTTCGTCATGTTCCTGTTTGATAGTGGCTCTTGCATGCATAACGAAGCAATGCCTTCACATACTACACACTCTGATACGCCCACCCAATCAAATCTCATTCACTCTTGCACATACAGGCACATAAAAAAAACCCACGCAGTCTCCCACACACCACACATCAGATAAGCAAGCTCCTCTACATTCCCAATTCACCCTGGTTATTGGATGTTTGGTTTTCAATACGACACGAGTGTGGTGTGTGTGTATTTCAGCTGCTGTTGTTATTTATTCCTGTTTTTAATGTTGTTTGGCTGTGCAGCCGGGGAGCAGAATTAATTTCTTTTTCTGATGGTTGGGTATCAGTGTCTCAGCCAGATGAATTATGCTTTTCTACCATATGTCATTTCCTCTCAGCCTGGCAACACTGGAACCATTTGGTAACGTGAAAACAAATTATCTTCTGCTGGCTTCTGCTCAGATTCAATAAAAGCAGTGCTGCGTAATTATATGGAGGTACAAAACAAAATAAGCTTTGCATACGAAATAATTAATTAACCTAATAATCTTTATTTACTGTACTCTCCCCTTCATATTAAGTATGTGATTCTGTCAATGTGCGACACCTTAACAAATAACTGCAGTCTGATGTTTGTCACTGAAGTTCCGCTGAAGACAATTTTGTGTTACAAAAGTGTTACAAAAAACTAATTAATCATCTCACTTTAGTCATTTTAAATCATGTTTGATTTGATGCTCAGGTACTTGCCACGTTCACAGCTATTATGATTACCAACACCATCACCCATGGAGAAAATATGCATGCTACAGCTAAATGTGGCTTTTCATTTATGGGCAGACACTTTATGAGACGTGCATACATCAAACAGAATTCACACAAGTAGTGTGATGGGAAACAAAACAACAATAAACATAGGAGATTAAACAGCGGGTTATTGTGCTGTCTTTTGACTTACATGGACAATGTATCACTAGAATGAAGCAAAGGTTGGTAAAGTAAGTTAAACAAAGTTAGAAGGGGCAATATTTTCTGAAGAAATGTAAGTGAGCTTGCCACTAAAATGTGTGTAATGTAATGTAGTGGAAATACTGAAAGAAGTTGAACTGGCAGTCAAAATAAAATTAGTGAAAGAAGTTGAAGTTGAAGTTTAAGTGTAAGCACAGTTTAAAGCTGAAGTACAAATTTGACTGAAGTAGCAGTTAAAGTGAAAGTTCTGAAAGGAATTGAAGATTCAGTTGAAGTTCAAGCCCTGAGAGGAACTGAAATTGTAAAGTTGTGATAAATTTAGCTGCAAGTGTCAGCTGAAGTGTAATAACTGAAAGCAGACGAATCTCAGTTAAACAATAAGAGATCAAAGCAGTGAATGTGTAACCACTGAAAGGAGTTGTATTGTCAGCTGAAGAGTAAGACATGAAAGCAATTGAAATGTCACTTGAATATCACTGTTGAAGTGTCAGGTGGTTTGTAAGCAGCAACATCAGTTAAAATGTCAGTTAACGTAGCTGAACTGTTGCCTAAAGAGAATAAATGTGTTTGTCAATTGTGGCTGAAGGCAGCAAAAATATTAGTCGTTATAAGTTACAGTTGGGTATGTAAGCAATGACAGCAGTTGAACGCTGAAAGCAAACACACTAACTAGTTGTCATTCCTGAGTTAATCATTGGTTGGTGAAACTGCTTTTAGGTGTCATTTTTAATTTCTGCAAAATTTTGGAACATGCACAATCCCTTATTTGAAAGTAATAATGCATTTCAATATGCTTTGTAGGAGTTAATAGTGTTGACAAATACTCTGATCTGAGTACAATGACACTGAACTGGCTCCACATCTGCTTTTTGTGTTTTGGTTTGTACATCAGAAATCTGAGTAACACTGACAACATGAGGACTTGATTTGCAGCGGCCTTGCTAATTTCACTTTTTGTTCCATAGAATAACATTGCTCCAATCTATTCCTTGTGACGGGTATTAATAGTATTTTTTTTATTTTTTATTAAGCAAGAGATGGACAGCTTTTCTTCAAACAAGCATTACACAAAGAAAAATGATACTGAATTTAGAGCGTGAAGTGTTCTTGTCTCAGACAAACGTCATGCATGTCATTAGAAGTGTAAAAATGGGCATAGTTGCAAGACTGTTTCTGTGGAGTGTTGCCACTCCACTGAGATTTACACACACACACACACACACTAACACACACTCATCACTGACAAATTTAAGTCTGACACCCTCTCAGAGATAGACAGTGGCCTGCAGCTAGACACTGAAAACATAAGGGGATAACACACTCCAAACCTCACACGCCATTACACAACTCGCTTAAAACTTCCATTACTGTTCTGAGTACAATATATGTCCCATATAAAATATGATAATAATTATGCTCTTCAGTTACTATCCACATTTTATTAAAAATCTTAAAAGGCTGTAAGGCTGAAAGGGAGAAAAAGCAATAGAACCTAATCAATGGTGTTTCAGCAGTGATAATCTGTTTAGTAGCTCAGAGGACATGTCTCTATGTAGAGAATGTGTTTCAGGCCTTAAGTCATTACACATCATCTTCATCCTTCTGTTGCCCTCTAGATTCCTTAAGTAATGATAATAGCTACAACATGACCATAAAGAGGAGCCCTGCTATTTATAAGGAGAGATTTGCTCCAAGATAAGGTCTTGTGTAGCTATGAGAAAGTTTTTTTTTAATGGCTGAAGACACTGACTTGCAAAACTTACATTTTAGATGGTGGCAAGCTGAATGATATTCTGAGATTTAGTTCACAGGAATTAAACAAAGGCTGAGTCAATCAAGTTGTTCAGGCCAGTTTTGCAGGCCAAATAAGCCCAACGGTATGCAGTATGCATATGTTTTATAAACCAGGATGCACTAATAAATGCTTTATATTATTATTGTTTAAATGGACTATGTGTAAAGTGAAAGACGTGACGCCTCCACAACTGACTCTGCAGCACCCTCAACTCAATGGAGTGTTTTAGCATCTTTCAGCTGATTGTTTTGATTTTACCGCCTGCAACTTTACTATTGGATTGGATTGGTCCGGTCTCACTTATCTCATCAACACAAAAGCAGACTGTTTAGAGTTAAAAAGCTCTGATAATCCCACTGTATGCTACCTACCCAGCACCAATTGGCCAAAGACAAAGTTAGCCACTAGCTAGTAGTAGTGAAGCATTTCACAGCTGAGAACCATATTTTTGTGGTTTGCAGGAGTTGTTGGAACATGTTTCCAAACTTTATAAGGTTGTCATATGTCAATGTTGTATTTACAGCTTGTCCACCCCACCTCAAGAAAAAATTTATTAATACGGCTTTAAAAGACAGATATCACAATGTAGATGCTATTATTGTACAGTCCAGCCACTGACTGCTGTACTGTCACTGAGGGTGAAATCAACCTGCTGAAATGGCTGTTCCTGCTGGTAGCTAGCCAGGAAGCAGTAGCCAAAATTTCACTCTCTATTTAAAAAAAAAAAGTAAACTCTCAAAGGTCCAAATTGTTGCCTATTCAGATATCAGGGGTGGCACTGGGCACCCTTTTGGCTTCACCACTGATTCTTGAAACCAACGAGACACTGCTAGATTTGACAGTCTGCTGCATGCTACATACTGGAGCTAGCATCTTACAATGTCTCATCCTGCAATGGTTTTAGCCCCTACCCTCACTCTTATTCCCTCCTTCCAACCACTGTGTTTGCTTTTTATGTCGAGCCCTTGGGGCCCATTGGCTATATTATACTTCTCACTAATGATGAGGGTGATTAGACATTAAAGGTAAAGTAGCTTCATTTTTGGTCTTACTGGATTTGCAATAACATTCTCACTGTTAAATCACATCCATGTCTGTGCTTAGATTTTCAGATGTGTAATTCCCCCAGCTACTGTTTGTTTCAAATTCATGGATATTGTATTCAGAGACCACAATGTTGTCTGCAAAACATTAGCGGTAGATTTTATGATGGTTAGTTAGTTAGTAAATAAATATTAGTTAACATCCTCAAGAGTTGCACACAACATTAAATAATTTACACCTGTGCACTAACAAAACACCTTTTTGTTTCTGGATATACCGCTGGCTATTTTATTACAAGTCTCAGGTCAGTGTGGACCAATAAGGAACAAGGGCTGCATACTGACAAATCTGCAGGACACTTAATTATATTATTCTCAATTAAAACCTGTCAGCAAACCTCAGCAGCATTAGTCATCTTAGCACTTGTCATTCATACTAATTAGCACTTGCCTTCCGTGCCACATGCTGGAAGAGGATATTTCAATATCCCATTAAGCGATTCAAAGATATGCCCTTGATTGACGTCCCCTTAAATCCGGGAAGTAATTACATTATATGCTTCAGTTTTCTTTTAATAATTTCAGATTTCCTCAGGTTTTTTTGAGTTTTATGTTTAATTTGTGTTAAATGTATCCACATCAACACCGTGTGAGAGCAAAAAAAAAAAGAACATCAAAACAAGAATGAGCAATTAATGAGCAAAGCTAATGTGTGTATGTGTGTATACATACTAATAGTAAGTAAGTAAATGCATAAATCTGAATCATACATGCACTTCATTACACTACTTCACTAGAAGACAGCCATCAAAACAACACAGTGACCACATTTACATGGACAGCAAAAATCCAACTATCCACTTTATTACAAGTTGAAGAAACCAGTTGCTATACACAGTGGACTAGACGGAGTGGGCACCTTGTTATTTAGGAAATTACCATCCATGTCTATATTTTGTGTGGATAAAGTTTGTGCTTCACTCAATTTACTGACTTGCTGATTTAAAGCTGCCTAAATGCTGAGCAGCTACAAGACATAGACGCGCATCGACCTCCCTGTCAGCCGATTTCATTAGGAACTCTTTTCTACTGAATGTAGACGATATAGAGTCTAAAAATGTTGTTTTTATGCCTCCATGCTGGCGATAGCTGTGCCCAGAGGTATTATGTTTTCGGGTTGTCGGTCCGTCCCATTCTTGTGAATATATATATCTCAGGATCAAAACAAAAGCACCACCTTTTGTGCAGCTATAATTTATAAGAATTCATCTTTATATAGTAATCAAGTACATGTGTACAGCCGTAATTCTAGTTAAATGCTGTAAGCATCACAACAAAAGTCTATTGTGCAGGTGACATCTCAAGAAGGTAGATATCTCAAGACTTTGGTAAATAAAATGAAATACCACTAGGGGTAAAGTATATGTGCATACTGTATTTTTTTGTGATTTGGGTGAACTGATCCTTTAAATTTGCAGTTAAATAATTGCACTTCATTATTATGTCAATCTAGAGTGTGATTTAGATGTAATAACTCTCATTGCATATTGTTTGGTCTTTAGAAGTGTTTTAGTTGTTTTAAATGCCATCATCATCAAAAACCATCATTGCTTAAATGAAAACACATGCATTCAAACCTCCATGTGTTGTTGCTGTCTTTTAAAATATTTACTTCAATGCAGTATGCCACAATAATATTAATTACTGTGTGTTTTGACAGATCATCTGTTACTCCAGAAAGGTTTGCTCATGAAAAATATTATAAATGTGCCCCATAGCGCTGCACGTATTCTAAATGGTCCAGCGTAATGAGTTTTTCGTAATGAACGTCCAATGCATGATGATTAATAGTTCTGGGTTCTTATTTGTTGAATGCAATCAGTTATTCTGTAACATGTCAGGGCACACTTCTTTTTGTTTGTCTCATAGTCTTAACAGAGAAGAAGCAGGTCTTTGTTCTGCTTCACATGTAAATTACAGTGTTCACAGGGTAATTGTAACCTTATCATACAAAGAAAACACAGTCACACAGATTATAACCTATTCTCAGCATAGTGTGAGGGTCAAAACACCATGAAGGTAGGGAGTCAATAAAAAAAAAATGACAGGTACCTTATGT
This sequence comes from Enoplosus armatus, assembly GCF_043641665.1. Classification (NCBI taxonomy): domain Eukaryota; kingdom Metazoa; phylum Chordata; class Actinopteri; order Centrarchiformes; family Enoplosidae; genus Enoplosus; species Enoplosus armatus. The sequence goes on along the minus strand of NC_092180.1, from coordinate 23,174,130 downwards.
TAATACATGCACTGTGATTTAATACACAGTCTACATCATGTCTTCTTATTGATTACGGTTCTTAACACTTTTATCTGGTTCTGATTCTTCAATATCTTTGATATAATTCAAACATAAATATCAATATTCTCTGTCTTGGAGTGCACAATATAAATGTTTTGTTTACACATGTTTCTACTTGAGCTGGACATGCTGCTGTACCATTAGCTGATTCTGGGGCATGACTGGGAACATCACAAAACACCAAAGGCATTTTTATATTGTGCTGCTGCTCGATGCTTTGTTATGTTGGACAGACTTCCTCCATTGCAGGAAGTTATTTCTGCAGAGTGAATACATTTCTTTTCCCAATTTTTGGCTTTGATAGCAGACAGTAGAAAGGTGACAGGAAGCATGTGAGGAGAGAGAGGAGGGATGACTTGCAACAATGGGGATTGCGTACTAGTGATTACATTCACTCGACTGTCTAGCTAATCAATGCCAGTGTTTGCAATTCTCACTCTCTACAATATCAGCACAAGGCTGTACATTCAAGGAGAAGACTGTGGCTTCAAGTAATAAAAAAAGCAAAAGCCGATTGCAAGTCTGTGACAGGACATAAACTTCGTTTTCTGTGTGAAAGTCAGACGTACTACACACCCATCCATACCATTACTTTCTGCCCTGCTACACAAATGGCACACTACTTGAGTGTCAGCACTGGCAGTAAATTGTGAGGTGTGGAATCGCCCAATATGGACGTAATTCCAAGGTATCTTGAGCTACCACTGACACATGTATACTAACCTTTTTATTAGAGACTGAAGTTGACTCATTTTGAATGAGGTTCAAATGGAGCAGGAGATTTTTTAGCCATGCTAGCAGCATGGTCTGATGTCGGTCGGTTGATTCATCCACCACATTGGTCCAGGAGGAAATACTGTATCTCAACAACCACTGGATGGATTGGCATGAAATGTTTTACAGAGATTCATGATTCCCAGAGAATGACTCGTAATGGCTTTGGCAAGCCCCTGACTTTTCTTCTAGGGACACCATGATGTTCACATTTGTTGATTTAAGTGAAATGTCTCAACATCTATTGGATGGATTGCCATGAAATTTGGTACCCACATTCATGCCTCCTTCAGAATAACTTGTAATAACTTTGATGATCCCTTGACTTTCCATCTAGCGCCATCATCGGGTTGTATTTTTCAAAACTAATAAAATTCCCTAGTAAAATAAAAAGCTTGTATTTGTATTTGCTGCTAAAAACCAAATGTTAGCATGCTAACACACTAAACTGGTGACATTATACCTGCTTAGCATCAACATGTTAGCATTGTTCCTGTGATAATGTTAGCATGCTGACATTATCATTTAGCTCAAAACACCACCACCTCCTGTGCCTAATAGCTACAGTCTCACAGTGTGGCTGTACTAATCCTAGCATTTAGTGGTAGTTTACTGGCAGTTAATGCATCTAAGGCACTTCCCCATCAGCTTTAGTTTGTGGCAATGATTGTGGCCACTTGAACAGAAGAAAGGGTGTAATGGGGAGTGTGGCTTTCATTTTCAGAAATACAAGACACATGAATTTATCTTTTACAAATGTTCGACAACCCCAGTCAACTGATATTGTCCTCAGATCATTATTGGTTTGGTTGGGTTACCACAGACAGCTCTAATCATCTCAGTCCATTTGAACTCTGCTTTGCTTGTAGCAAAACTGATTCTAAAGGAAGAGCCACAGAGGGATGAATGTTTTAACAAGTACTACTCTGTCTCATATATGTCCTCTAATCACAGTAATAATGCCGATACCTCTGCAGCATCAAAGACTGGTTATTCTATTTGATCCAATGTGACCATTCTCTGATGCCTGTCACTGGCCATATTCTTGTGTTTATATCATGGGTTTGGAGGAATTCTCATGCATATTTATGGCCCACTGTAACTGAATGCTTAGCATGAAATTAAATACTTTGCTGCTTGAGGGTTGTTTGCCTTGAGACACAAATCTAAATCTACATATTGCCCGTTGCATACAAAGAGAAGTGCTACAGGCTTGAACCTGCAGTCTAGTAGTCTGTTGAAATTTGAAGATATCAGATCATTTGGGTGTGCATGCACATTGTTTCTGCTGTCGGTTAAACATTTCGAGTTGTTTTATTTTCATTTACAATTTTATGTTTAATTTACAAGTTAAGTGAGATTTGACTGGATTGGTAAAATGAGTACATGTATTATTTTCTCAATTCCTCATGTTTGTTGCCTGACAATCACATCATGCTCTGAGCATCAAGACGGACACAGCACATGGGCTCTATGAACACAGCATCATTTTCCAGCTACATTAAAATAACTGCATTTTCTCTTCCATGGTCCAATAACTGAAGAAAGGATCTTGATTTGTTTTCCCCTATGGCTGCAAATCTCATTTTTATAGCACAAGATATTATGTGCAAACCAATTCCAAATCCACTTTTCCAGTCTACTTTTCCATTATCACAATAAAATCGAGGCTCATTTTTATGATGGCTGAATGTTGAAATACATTAAAATGGGTCTGAGAATAGCCTTGCCCTCTTGGCCGTTGTCTTTTGAATTAAATGTCAACACAGGTGTAAAACAAAATGTAACCTCATATTCTGCTGAATATAAATGTGCCATTTGCTGATATAGATGAGTCTGGAAGAGAAAGAGGCTCATCTCTCTGCTCATAAATTAACTAGGGGCTGTCCGTGGTTGAGTGACACATCTTTGATTTGTAGCAAGCAGTTAATTTCAATCCAAATCCTTCATGCTCAATTCTTACAGCGTCTTGCTTCCTAGACTCCCATGCAGAGGGGAAAAAGAATATACTGCCATCAAATAAATGACATGCCATGCAACCTTTCAAAGTAAGCCATTTGCTAATGTAAGCTAAAGCAAACCCCATACAACTTCAGACCATCATTTAAATAAATGTGAGCAGTCAGCCAGTTAACTAGTCAAAACTAATTGATGATGGTGCCTGGTGACAACCAATTTAATGATTTCCACCACTGATATTTTTCCACTGTAATTGATTTCCACAGTGTAATTACAGTATGTCCGGATAAATGCAGTGTTTTCAGTAGAGCACCATATTAAGTTGTGCAAGACGAGGCTCAGGAGGGCTGCCCGGTTGGACAGGAGAGAAACAGAGGGGTGGCTGGATCCGAGCCATGACCCTTCTACTGTCTCTCTCCAAAACTGTCATTTCCATTAGTGTAGACTCACCAGGACCCTGACAAACTCTCTCATCCCTTCCAACTCTATTCGATTGGACAAGCACTGGACTGTGTCGTTAAATTCTTCATAAATGGTTTGTGTTTTCTGAAGCATGAATAGCTCCACAGTGCTGGTAAATGAAATCAGTATACAGTTGTGGCTTGTGGAGTTGTTATATAGTGGAGAGGCATCTTATAATGCTGTACCTTTCATTGGAATGTGAAATAGGTCTTAAGGAGTGCGGTTATGAGCTACAACCTGGACCTCGTCCAAAATGCGTTCATGAGTGGTGGAATTTGGATTTGCAATAATGATAGCTTTAAGATAATTTTCTATATGGGACATGTAGACCATACGGCCTGCATATGTCGTCAGTGGCTGATTATGAAAGAGCACATACTTTATATGTGCTTGCGTGACCCAAGCCTGGCTATTCCTCATGATATTCATGATATTCAGTTCACTTCAATTCAAATAGTAAGAGTATACACTTTGACTTGAGCTGGACTGAAAGAAAAATATGTGAATATGAATAATAGATCTTATGTAACTTTAACTCTGTATCATTGTTTTGTTTTTTGTAAATCAGGAAATGTATTCTCTACATGTGAAATAAAAAGCATTAAAAAAGCTGTATAAAAAGTGGCATTTACTGCAAGACAGACTGAGAAGACAAGACAAGACAAAACAGAGCAAAATTGAAGAAGAGAAGAGCAGAGGGGTATAAAGGATGAAATGCTCTCTACAGACAATCCATTTACTCCCAAACACACCTTGGGTTATTGAGAACGATAACAATGCAGCGAGGGCCTTTTGTATTGCAGCGCACAGACACATGTTTCTCCTAGCCTGACATAATTGCCATTCTTCCTCTATTTTCTATCTGGGCAACATCAATCTCTGTTGCTGGTCTGTCAGAACTGTCGGAGGCACAGAGCAAAGTCAGGCTTCCCGTATCAGGGCTTTGTGAAGTGCTGGAGCAAAGCACAAGATGCAGCTGAGGACGAGAGATCATACAACTGGCTCAGCCAAAAGACTCCGTCCTCCTCTTTACATCATGTGTCACCAGATAGATTTAGTGTAAAAACTCAGCACCAAAGCCCCATATAGGCTGACAGTAACAAATTGATTCTTGTTGTCTCTGTGATGTCTAATATCACATCAATAACAGCTAAAATGGGATGGCTAAAGCAGGGAGCATGCGACAGTGAATATGGGGGCACATCAGAATTGATGATGATGTACACGCATTATATACATGAGTGTTAAGGTATCAGGTTTAAAAAGAGCATGTTAAATCACAAAGCATGAGCTTGTGCAGTCTGGAAAAATACACACAAAAAAACGAAAGAATATCCTGTGCACTGTGAACATAGACTAATCACTGTTTCAAAAAATGTTTCACAACTTTGGGATGAAAAAGATTGTTTGAGGGGAGAAGCAATATTTCACTGGGTGAAATAGGTGCAGGCAATCTGCCTTTGGAGTGGAGAAGGCAGCAGTGTTTTATAATGGAAGAAATTCAATGTGACATGTCGCGAATGAATTGCTCAGTCAACCAGAAATATCCCTTGTTCTAATGGCTTGGGACATTCAGTGGCGTGTTCTCTCCTCCTCCTCCCCCTCCACCCATATTTCTCTCTATCTCTTCCTCCCTCTATCTCCCTCTCTGTCTGTATAAACGCAACACACAGCTGTAATGAATAAGGTTAAAAATAGTGCTTGATTGCTGATATATTCCAAAACATGCAGCAACTACATTTGAACAGTAAGTCTTAAGGGGTTTGATGGAAGCAGAACTGACCTATTAAATGACTTGGGATATCATTACTAACCTTGATAGCAACCTTGATCATTATTGTTTTGTAAAACAGTTGTTTGTTTCAAAGAAACCCTGAGAAGGTAATAACTATTTCACACCGACTGTTGTGTCTGAAGGATTTGAATACTAAAGAAATACACCTTTTAGGTAGAAAATAGGACAATTTGAAGAAAATATCTGCTTGTGATTTCTTATCAATTTTGCAGTTGCGATTTTGCTTTATTTTCAATAAATTTAACTACAGGCTTGTATTTGAGTTCTACACAGTCTTAAACAAGATCTGATGGCACCAACCATAAACTTATATTATATGCTGTTGTTTGTTGTTGAGGTCTTTCCTTTTTTGTCAGTTAAAGAAAAGTTCACTTCTAAGTAAATTTTCCTCGTTTTATATTAAGAAACACCAATTTAGCTTAGACATGCTTAACATTACTTTCCACTATTCTTCACACAAGTCAATGATATTAAAATGAAATCATGGCATTGATAACACATAGTTGGCCAATTATACTAATAGTGACAAACCGCTGGTACGTAATATCTGCCAATAGTATTTGAATGGCAACTTCTAATGATACTACTCATGGTTCTGTGCTATAGCTATTTAAGCTAACGTTAACATTAGCTTCAGAGACTGACTTCACAGCCCCAAATCCTGGAGATTCTGATTCAAAGCCTGTAAGGTGATAAGCGTAAAACCATTATATGGTGTGCTTGAAAGTTTAACTTTTTGACAACTGTGTTCACCAGCTGCCGGACATTTACACAGGACGACTGCCAAGCTACCTGCTAGCCTAACATAGCTGTAGCTTACACTGAGTAAATGGTTGAGGGCTTAAAATGTTACTTGCTACATCGCGTTAAGACACTGTTAAGTTATTCAAATCGCATCTTGTGATATATTGCTCTCTTTCAAGTCACAATTTCGTTATAAAAACAATATTAAAATGGCTGCCTGGAGTTCCATGATCAATACCTTAGAGGTTACAGACCCTAATGCCAACATTTTGTCAGTAAAAAACTAACATTTAATAGCCACTTGGAGCTTAGGCTAATGTCATATTTTTTCAAATGATGGACTGAAACTCTCACATGCACTATGAATATGTAATGTAGTTTTAGCTCCAGATGCATGCTAAAAGGATCATGTTGTAGCTTTATCTGTGAAGGGGGCTGAACATTTAATGTGGTGAGGTGCGTGCGCTGCAACAATAGAAATGTATTTTCTGCAGGTCACTGCTATGTTGTGATATGTGTACTCCTGCTGCTGATACAGAATATTTATTCTCCTCTCAGTGAAGATAGAGGATGCACTGTCATGTATCCTTTTGCATTATTGGCTTTTGAGTGTATACACTGCGTGATTGGCACTGTAGATATTCATCCTGTCCACAGAGCATGTCTTACCTTACATGAAATATGATTTCTTGAGAAGTGTAATCATGGGTTGGAAGATTGCTTTCTATTATCCAGGAGTGAAAATGATAAATTGGTGCTGGGGGGAAAAATGTTTCACATGTCACTTTCATCGCAGGGCTATTTTCCACACATGCTCTGTTTCATTGTGTTAGGTCTCTGATCGAAGTATTGTTCAAGATTGTGATGATTCTCTCATTAATAGGGTTTTGTGAGGGCCGACACAGCATATAATCTGTTCTCATGATGAGTTAACCCGCAGACAGCGCAGGCAGGGGACCTGTCCTTTACTATGAGCACTATGCACCTTCTTATTCACAAAACTTCTGCTGCTATCCTTGCGCTGAAATGCAAACTGGAAGCAAACCAAACTGAGAGGCTAAAAATATCACAGCATTAAGATAGGTTATCTGGCTCCTGATAACAGGCTGCACAATACATTACATATTAACCAACATTCACACTCTGGGGTTTCAACACTTGTGTGCAGCACAAGGTTACAGAGGAGCTATCATTTCCAACACAAAAGTGGGCCTGGTTTCAAAAAACACACTTCTGTGTTCATTTGTACTTAATGCAAAACACATCGGCACTTACATCAAAGCACATCAATGAGCCACACTGTTGCTTCATAATGATGAACATGGCCACTGTAGTTTGTTTTGAGTCAAACCCACATATAGTACACCGTCCTGCAGCTGTAAATACAAGCTAGCGCACCACATCCGCAGCCAAAAATAGTCCCCAATAAATGTACTATCTACTAAAATAAACAACCATGTTTGAGGTAGTTATTTTAGTTGTATTTATTAAAAATTGCTAGTTTTTATCTTTTCAAGGAATTAGTTGACAATAACAAAAGTATAGAATAACATCAACCTTATCCTTTGAAGTTTTTACATTTCCTCTTGTGTACACTCAGTGTTTGATGGGACCTGTTATGGGGGAAAAAAGTCTGATGCATTAGAAGCAGTTTTATGTTTTATGCAAATGCAGCAGAAGAAGGAATGGGTAGTTAGCACATGTAGTGCTATTTATCATGGCAGAACAGTAAAAGAAATGAGCACCACCTACAGAAAAAGCCATTGAAATGAAATCAAAGATTTCACAGCACTCACTACACTGTTTAACTGACTGAATTGAACAGCAAGATGCTGTATATAGATGGAATGTATAACAAAGTCCCAACAGTGCTGTTTTTGGTGCATGTAGTATCCCAGCTGTTTGTGGCAAAACTCCATAGCAATCCACGGGACATGAGGTCCAACAAAGTGGGCTGACAAATTTGTCATTAGATCATTAGCACTGGAAAGCCCCTTCCTCTTGGAGCTAATGCATTGCTGTCTATTCACACAGACTCATCTCCTCCCAAGCTCTGGCTGCACTAAGCTAATACTCTCTCCAAGGCGTTAACATTAAGCTGGGCTACAATGTCCGGTGGAGCTGTGGAAAAAAGGGCTCCCTATGCAGCCCCATCCAGCGCACTGTTTAGAGTCAGCAAACCATTAGTCAAATCTCCTCAGCCATGAAAAAAGAGAAAGGGGGGGAGGGGCAAAATCAAAACAGAATATGCATGCATAAAATTCAACACATTTGTTCCCATAGCAACCATTCAGCATGTCATTCACTTGTCAAGCCGCATCAGGGCCGATGGGGTCCATTGTCTGGGTCCTGGTGAGCATGGTTGCCTGGAACAGACCCGGCCCCCTCTTCCTCCCTCTGACCGACATCCAGGTCATTCACCACGCTGTTATTTTTGTTTAATTCACATTCGGCTCGTTTTTTCATCGCTAATCACACGACAAATGACCACCACGGCCAAAAAAAAGAAGGGGATAAAGCAGTGCAGTACTGAGGCATGGCTTTTATGATTCTTATGAATAGGGTGGGGGGGGGGGTGTATGGGATTAGGGAGAAATTCAGGGCCCCTACTCTCAGACCAACACCTCAAAGATTTCCCTGCTTTAGTTTATAGATTTGGTGGGCGGTGAAGGCTGCGCGGATTCGACGTCTATGACTGGCTGTCAAGATCAGTTTAACAGTCACAATGAGAGAAAAGGCCATTTGACTTCTGTAATCTTTTCTAACATGCTCCAGAGTTGCTGTTGATTGGCACTCCTCAAGCATTTCCCCCGTGAATAGCACTGTGCTGGATGTTGAGCTCGTGCAGAGGTTGTTGGATGGTTGTACATTGCTTTAAAACACTTGTTAAGGCACATTGTTCTTATCTTTTTCACAGAATTATTGCTTGAGACGTCAAGAGAAAAGAGATTAGCATTACAGGATAGCTGAGTAACCAGCAAGCTGGTTTTGCTCTTACATGTTCTGTTTTGATGATGCACGCCTTTAGTTAATAATCAACCCGACGTTTAGCTTGTTAACATGACTCACAAATTTGTAAAAGTTGGCTGTGAGGTCCAACCACTCTGTTGTACTTGTTTCCATGACGACAGACGTTATGAAACTGTGAAATGAACCTGAAGCTTAATTTATTAATTCCAACCCATAAAGTAGATACTTCTTGACAATGCTTTTTTCAAGGTGACAACAACATATTACCAGCCATGCTTCCAAGCAACACAGCAGTGATGATTAAAACCTGTGTGGTGGAAGCTGCTCTCCCAGCTCCGCACATGTGGGGAGCAGATAGTTAGTGTGTTTGTGAGCAGCAGATGGTCCTCCTGAGGACAGCTGTAAGCTGGGGCCAGCCCATCTCTCAACACAACAACATGGCTGCTCCAACCAATCACCTGCCACGGCCCAATCAATATACATCAGTGGAGATAATATATGGTATCGAGCAGTGTATAAATCTCTGTTGTTGTCAGTTCATTGCAGTTTTTATTTGGTCTTCTCTTCTGCTGTGTTACCTGACAGGGACTGCACCCAAACATACAGTGCAATTTTCTGAAAACAACACTTAAGTGTAGCTTGCAGTTACAATAATAATATAAATTAGCTTTTTGTTTTTTTTATCATATTGACAGTTTGTCACCGGCACTCTCATTAGTAATTGTTCCACATGCTTGTACACCTTCAACAGACACCAGTACAACCTTCATTCTTAGGTTTTCCCAGAGATCAAGCAGGAATTGGGCCGTACTAACTTGTAATACCATTAAATGAGACTTCTCATAGATCATCTGAAAAGTAAGAGAGGGTTATTTTCTTGGTGGAGCCGTGTCTCTGAGCTGTTTGCACAACAGCCAAATGTCAGCACAGGAGCATGGGATAATAAATGAGAACTCTATTCTGGTATATTAAAAAACGAAACTGATACACAAAATCAAACAACATTGTAACACACAGCGCAGTGTCCTTGGAAATAGAAGGGTGATGATAAATGACCAAATAGTAAAATATACTGGAAGGGAGAATTAATAAAAAAATCAGTTTTACAATTAAAATGGCACACCTAGAGAGAATATGTTGTTCACTACGGCGCACTGGTATGTGTGAGGCGTATCATCTTATGTCTTTTAACCAAAATATATTCTGGGGTTCTCTTGCGATGAACAGAAAATAATGTTGTTATAGAAAGTGAAGAGAAACAGGACTGTCTTGTACATAATGCATTTATCAGATAATCCCATGGAGTTTTAAATGGTTTATTTAACTTTAGAAGTAGGAGAATCTTCTGAACCCATAAAGGAACACTATGTTGTTTATTTTATTTGAAAAAAAGGATTTTCACCAGATTTGGAGATACAAGGTTTATTTTACTAGTCACCGAAATCCAGTTTTGTTTTAAATATACAAAGTAAACACCAAAATTTTTTTATTAAAAAAACTAAAGTAGTGACCCCTATGAGTGTCTTGCATTGACAAAGGTTTATTTAGCACAATGGGAGATTTTCCTATTCAGTAGAGTTTACACTATATTTCATGCATGGTAAAAGCCATGGAATAATACACAAAGTTAAACCTCACATTTACTGGTCACGTAAGAGTCAGATTTGTTTCTTCATGGAGTCTGATGTGATTGAAAGCAGTAAAGAATTGGTAGACAATCACATGAAGAGATTGGGGATAAGCCTCGACAAATAAAAAGACCCAAAGGTGCACTCTGGCCCTGCTACAAAGTGGAGGGTGTGAGAAAAGGGGAGTTAAACAGTACCCAGGTTGGGGCTTCTTAATAATTTCTCCTCCATGGTGAAATTTGGGTGTGGGAGTTGTGCCTAAATAGACGTGAGACGTGCTCGCCGCCCCTGCTCACAGCCAGTATCGGGCCTAATGAGGCATTAAATGTGGGATGTTGCTCTTTAGAAAAGCACAGGGTCAGCAAAGCACAATGAAGATGACAACAAAGACTGGGGAGGCAGTGGCCCAAATGAGCATTTCTCTGAACTGTATGCTCAGCAATCACTTCAAAAGCACGGTGACAGAATATTCACCAAATTTCAATGGAAAACATATGAAAGAGCCTTTGAACGCTTTTGTTTGTAGGTTTTCCTTTTTTCACAAAGGTGATTAACCCCCCTTTACCACCCCACCCCCACGCACGTGCACACACACACACACACACACACACGTCAGACCCTGTGGATTCTGGAAACTAGCATGTGATCATGCCTGCTTTCTGACGATGTGCGTGTTTGTTAGTTTTAAGCAACTAACCACAATGGGTATTATTTGTTTTGATGGCAATGTTTTCATTCCATAATAATTCATGAGCGTTTGCAGGAGTGGGTTATTATTATAACTCAAGTCTGAGTTATTATTGTTTCATTCCAAAAAACAAAACTGCATTTAACACAGGCAGAAATCAGCTGCAGGTTGACCCTGCTCTTAACTCCAGTGCATATTGAGCAGTCTGAAAAAAGGTTGATTGTTTTTCTGTTTTTTTCATCAAAACATAAGATTGTTTGATATTCGTGCCATTGCACCACTGTTTGGATTGCCTCTTGAGCTGTTTTCAGGCTTCAATTTGTTTTCATTGCTCTTGGCATTGAGAAATAAAACAAGAAGGTTTTTGAATATGTTTTCTTTTTTTGAGGGAAGGATTCTGTTCTGAGACTCTCTGTTATAGCAAAAAAAACAAGTGCAACATTGTGTTATCTTTTTGCACAATGTCCCAGTGTGAGAAAGTACATTAAACCAGTGGGTGCCTTTTATACCAATTTCTCTAAAGGTGCCGTATGTTAGGCACAGGGTCAAGGATCATAAACAGGCTTTGTGTTTTTTATATATTTGGTTAGTGCAGCCACAGATGGCTGTTAGACTCAGCCATCTGGATGTGAATGTCCAGCCCAGTATGTGTGTATGGCCCAGAGGAAACTGACTCTCTCCAGATACAATGAAGGGTCTGAGTTTGACCTGCCCCCACAGATAGTTGACTTTTCCCAAGTGTTCTTTTTTTGTAGTAATTAGACATTGTAATTTAACTGTTACTGTACAATATCCCAATATCTAATATGTAATAAAAATAAGTAATAATAGTTTTCTCTGCAAATAAATCAATTACAGTAAAAGAAGAAAGTAAACAATCACTATACTGTACTGGAGATTGTGGAGGCTATACGGCCTTAACATAGAGTTTAACAGCTAGTATTGATTTGAACTGCCTTCCAGACACTGCCTCATCATGCCACAAACGACATTAGACTTTGATTGAAAATGCCTTTAAAGTTAACTGCTGGAAAAGGTAATTTATTGGGCAGCTACTTAATTTATTCCTCCTCTGATGCACATTCATCAGAGGGATCAATAATCAAATGATTTCACTGATTATGTGGAATGAAATTTACTGAATTAGCTCATGCAGCAATCTTAGGCAGCTCTTCATATTACAATGGAAATATGGGATGTATTACACGGTTGCAATAGTTTTATGGAGCAAATTAGATGAATTTCAAGAGGTGTCTGCCACTTACTCTTGATCTCTTGTTAAATGCAAATGAACACACTCAGCGGCATCTCAGTGAGCACTGTGGATCCTTTTGAAAAGGGAAACAAATGGTTGAGAGGAAGACACAGGACGGACAGGTAGGCATGAGTTGGAACTGTGAAGTAGGCAGCGTTGTTGATGCCCAAAATCCAAACATTTTCTCCTGGTTTCAATTTAAGTTTAACTATAGACCTTGTGTGCGCTCAGTGATCAGCGAAGTGACAAACCCTTCAACTCTGAGGGAGATATCGAACACTTGCTTTCCACAAGGACCTGTCAAATGCTGCTGCCGTGGCAAAGCAGCGTTGCCTGCTGTGTTCAGACAGTAAATTAGAAATACATTTTACTCTAAGATTCTGCATTGTGTCATTAACTGCTTCATCTCCAGATGTATTCACCTTCAACATACAATTTTATTAAGAGTGCCGTTGTACACTCCATTCTCCTCCCAACATGTCTGCTTCCACTTTTATACATAATGGCACAACTGAAATATAGGCTTTGACTTGATTTGTATACCTTGTATTAAATTAAATTATTAAATTATTAAACATGCTCTCAGTTTTCACAAGTACCTCACTCGTCACATTGCAAAGATTCAGTTGCAGCTTCTTCTATAGTTAATGAATGGTCATGAATTGTTCCCCTGGCAAGAACAAAGTTTACAAAACCGACCACGTTCATATGTAATATAACAAACACTTGCATTTCTGAGACCTTGAACCACGAGACGACTAAGCTGTCTTAACAGTAGCATTGTGCTAATTTTGACTTTCATAGTATAGCAGTTTGATGTCAGTTGAAGCCACAAATACTTTGGAGAAATTTTCACGTTGATGGCTACAAATGGGTGCAACAGTTAATTGAAATTTGAACTTCATTCCCACAAATCATGTTTCTTGATGTTAACAAACTCCAAAAAGCAGACAGATAAGTATCTAGTCATGCTCCAATCACATACTCTTCTTTGTTGCATGTCCACCATAATTATTATAGTTCAGATAGATTTAGGTCTCTATTTCACTGAAGATTGTTGATTGATGTCTTCATGCTTTGTCCATCAAGCCTGCTGCAGAGTTGGGAAAAGAGGCCCAAAGTTAAAAATTGAAAATAACATTTTAATGTGATCATGGCAATCATGACAGTAAGGCACATCCTGAGCAAAGATAAAGAGTAATAGATGATTCTTACCAACATGTTTCATCGACAACTGCTTGCAGGCTGCATGAAGTCCTTCCCTTTCAATCGATAGAATCCTGCAGCCATTTGAAGGCACCAGGACCTCTAAGTGTTCTATCTGAAGCCTCTAATTTGGAGGAAGTGCTGAGCATATTTTCAAATCAATCCCACACACCAGATCATTGATTGAATCATGCACAACTAACCCCAGGAAACACTATTTGGTTATAACTATAACTCAATATTCTATTGCTTCCACAGTTTTTGCTGTGCAAATCATTGGAAGTGTAGGACATTAGATAGAGATACAATGCATGAATGCATTTTATTGGACTGAGTCACTATATTAGCATTAGCATGTCTATGTATCATTTCCTATAATGCACTTTATCTCCACAAATATGAAGTCATATTAAAATGACATGATATTTGTGATGCTGCATATATGCTGTGTAAAGCAACAATATTGTTTTCCTAATGGGAGAGGATGGTTTAGTGAGCGACTGTCATTATGTGGCGCTGTGATTGGCACAGCTGTTTAAGAGATTTGGGAGGAATAAAGGGACTGGCTGAAAAGATAATAAGATAAGATAATCACATTGTCATATTTATTTTTCATTTCACACTCTTATTGTCTTAATGCGTCTCACATAGCACTTTGCGTTGGTTGTGATTATGCAATTTAAATGAAGGCTTTAGTTTGACATAAATATCTTGCGTAATACATTATTAAGTAACACAAACTGATGCTAGCTCATTAGCTGCATTTGGTTCAGTACATCTGCATTAGCCATGCGAGTGTACAGTAGACTGACAATGAAGTTGTATCAAGATGGATTAAAACAGCGAGCTGCAATCTATAATGTTCTGAAGAAAATAATGGTATCCTTTACTAGCATTAAAACTACAAATTAAGCTTTCAAAACTACACATAAAAGAGTCTGCTCCTCATTAACTTGGCTGCAATCATCAAGAATTAGTTGTTGCACTGGCTCACAACTTAAAATGACTGAACAGAGTTTTCTCTGCACATGGCAGTGAAAAGCTGGCAAGGTTGGGTGAGCTAGCTATAAATACTCGAGAGAACAAAAGAGCAATTGACTGCTGCAGTGTAGGTGTTACACCATCTGTTAAGACAACAGAGATCCTACCTGCTGGATTCTTTATATTCTCACAAGATATTTAGCATACACCCCCTGCTTTGTTCTTGCACTTGTTTTATAAAAGGAGACACAAACTTTCCTTTTGATTCCAAGAACACAGACAAATGGAAGCACATTTTCTGTCGAGCGGCTTAGTTCACAAGCAAAATGTGCATGAAATAAGACAAAATATTAGCTAAGCTTTTCCTGAAGCGAGGCTAACATTGAAAAGTTCGATCAGAGAGAGAATAACACAAGAGTAATAACATCAAGCTGTGACCTCCATCTAGTTCTATGTATCCTACAATGTTTGACAGCAGGGCTACTTGATCCTGGCAAGGACTCACTATTGCAATGCTAATCAGAATCCCCTTAATGGCCAAGTGCACTATATGCAGCAATGTGTCGAGGTGACATTGCTGTAGAGACATATTGACACAGTACATAATACTGATACATATCATGCAAGGACAACAGAACCTCAAATGCAGTGCAAAGGGTCAATGCAAAACATACAGAATGAATGACCAGAATGATCATATGTAACACCAAAAATGTTAAATGCTCCTCAATAACATGTATTAGTATCTTTGGTTAGGTCTCAACCAATGTGATGTAATTTATGTGGAAGGGTACTAATGCACTAGGAGATGTTTGTTGATGACATTCAAAGTAAGCAAGGTGTTGATCAGTCTAATTATGCACCATACTGTATATTTGCCTCAAAATTTGCACTGTCTATGTGTTTTTATCCTCCTCATCCAATGAATTAGCATTCAATGAAGCAATAATTAAGAGTCTCGTCAAGATATGAGAGCCTGCCAATTATCGCTCTTTTAATACAAAGATTTAGACCTTTGCAAGCTGTTATTACTCTAAAAATGAATGACTGCCTTACAGAGAAATATCTAAAGCACTTGAGGTATGTTTGAACACTGTGGTTTAAAGTAACATCTAGAACTTGGGAAGATCAGAGGGAAAAGAAGATCTGGCAGACCAAATGTACAAACACACAGGTGCCTAATTAGAGTGATCCATTTCCAATTAGATCTAGGTCATCTCCAGTGAGGCAAAGACTTCTTCACTTGTACCTACTGTAGTTTTTACTTACATTTTTTAAATTGTAAACCTGCATTAATTGAGTTTTGCCAGTCGGGGGCATAGCATCAGTTAAAACAAACAACACTGACATAGGCTATTATCACCTGATAAAGTAATCATGGAAAATGTGTACACATGAACAATTGTACATTGTTACACATCCAGCAAACATCAACAACATTAGCATTATTTGAAGTTGTATTTCTGTTCTGATGAATCTCAGTTTAATAGTCACTGTCCCTTTAGCTCTGCTTTGGTCTCCATGGTGTTCACTGGCTAGTCGCTAACTCGCTCTGTCTATCCTTTGGTGTTAGGCAGGTAGTGTACAGTAGGTTTTTAGTAGGTTTTAGGAGCTTTTTCTCTGAAAACATCTGCCTAACATGGGTGGAAACGTTGTTGATGAGTTGTGAGACTGAACCAAAACATTATTAGTACATAGAGTAAGACAAAACCAGTTAGCTGAAAGTTGCTTAATGCTCCATAGAGCTGAGGGGAACTGCAGAGTTGTCAGGTGATAATAATTGTGGTTGAACACCACATAGCGACTCCTTTCACATTACAAATAGTAATTTGACCCATCGTTAACATAAACATATTGATTAGCAGCTCTGAGGCATAACCATAGATGTGGCACTGCTCATATGAGTCACTTTGGAAGCTGCTGAAAAACAGCCTTTCTTGTTTTGGTAAGAAAACTTGTTGGATAAAACATACTCATATCATGCTGGTCTTTTTATACTGAATGTTCAGGCAATAATAAGTGAAAGATGTGTTCACTAAAATAAAAAACTCAATCCATATTATATAAAAAATTATTGAGTTCAGTGTTTAAATGAGACAAGAATAGTAACCAATATAAGCAGTGCTATGAAAATATATTCTGCTATCATAGACTGCGTTTGGTGTTTGGCTGTTATAGTAGTGAACATAATTATCAGCCATTTCGTTGCAAATTTGATGGTGCAGGGCATTTTGTAATGATATGTTTCCACAATGCCTCCCGTTTCTTTATGTAATGCTTTGATAATGAATTGTATATATAACCCTCTGTTCTCTGAATTGTCATGCCTTTTAGGACGCAGCAAGGGGGCAGAGAAAGGCATCTACTTCATTAGCTTTCAAGTTTAGACCTGGTAATTGAAATCCATTAGGACGATCTCAAATGGATCTGATGGTAAATATAAAGTGATTTTTTTGTGGAAGCAGGGACAGGCTCTTCAAGCAAATGTAAATTTGTATAGGCCAGACTGTGTATATATGTGTGTGTGTGTGTGTGTATACGTGTAATCTGTGCATGCTTGCACAGCTAGAGAGAATAAAAGGAGGAGAGAAGGTAAAAGGTGGAGAGGGAGAGAAATAGTGAGTAAAAAAAAGAGAGAGAGGGTGAACTGAGTGCAGTAATATCCATTAGATTTATTGTGGTGCAATTCCCAGTCCCTCCAGTTCTGCCTGAGGGGGACTATATTACATTTCATCACAGTTTCATTTTCTCCTGCAGATGAGAAATGGGAGTTCTGTTGCAGTAATGTAGCATGTATGTGCTAAATCTCATCTCTAATAAAATCAAACACATCACAACTCCTGGCACTTTTGCTACAGCTCCATGACAAAATGAAACGCCATCTGTTATCGCATCAAGAGCAGCTTATTAGAACATAAAAAACAAATACACCCAAGGAATAAGAATGACAATAATGAATATAAAAGGTAATGGGATGTGATGGAAGGATTGGCCTTAAAGGTGGGACACGGGTCTTTCTGAATCAGAGTCACTTTATCCCCTAAGTGCAGTAAGTGCATTCTATACATTAGACAAACAGTGGTATCACATGCTTACATTGTCCCAGACACACAGCACAGGAACAGCAGGACCCCACACAGTTCAGCCAAGTCAAAACTGTCCCTTCAAGAAAGAATGACAGTAGGTCAGTCTGTGTGTTGTTGCATTTGTGGACTTTAAACGGGAAATGAAAGACTGTCTGGGTGTAACAGTTTGCTATTCAGATTACAGATATTCAACAGTTTGAACACTGGGCTATATTCTTATTTTATTTCTATTTCCATGAGTTTGGATATGGACATCATTACACCCACGCATGCTATTACATATTAATTCAAATTATGCTAGCAAATCACACATTGGTCTTTGGACTTGTGTGAGACTCAGAAGCAAGTGTAACATGTTAATCACCCTGACTATAATATTCTCATAATGTAACATACTCACAATAACAGTAGTAGTGGTTGCAGTAGCATATTTTTAATAGTAGTAGTACTTGAAGGTACATTGTAATAATAGGCTAGATATGGTAGCGGTGTTATTAGCAGGAGCAGTGGGCCTAGTTGTAGCTGTACCTGTAAAAAATAATAGCAATGTAGTTAGGGTAGCATAGTTGAATCAATGAATCAATTATTTGATTAGTGAAGTGACAGATAATAGAGAACAATTTTGATAATCTGTTGTTCAAGTCATTTGTTTGGTGGTTCCAGCTTCTCAAAATTGTTTGCTAAACAACAATTTTCCAATAATAGCTTAGCAACAAACATCTTTAGCCTCAGTCTTTTAGAATTATATCATGTACGTAGCCGCCAAGTGCATATTTAAGACTGCAGTTAGAGAGTTCTTGTTTTAAAATAGGTCACTTGGAAACATTAAAATGTTTTTAATCACCTCATGGAGCTAGCGTTAGCTTAATTAGTTAGCTAGCTACAGCTGACAGTAACAGTTTCAGTCATTTCAGCCGGCTAGAATGAGAAGCCTATTTTTGTCTACCTCTGTCTGACATTAAGGGAACCAATTATTTGAAAAAATACTAGGTATATCAAGAGGTAAATGTGCCACCGTCATCACTGTAAGCTGCGTGTGCTGTGAGAGAACAGAAAGGCGTGGCAACAGCAACTAATGCAGATGGGGTTTAATGGTCCATTGTGAGAATTTGTTACTTCTGTGTTTTATATCATTGTAAATTGTAAAATGAGCAGTTTGAAAGCTTCACATTGAGCCCTCAGAACTTTTGATTTCAATTTTATGGCATTAAATTAAAGATCTATCAAAACATCTATAAATGTATTAGTTCATAATGAAAATAGGAAGTTGCAGCCCTATTTTAGGAGGAATATTAGTATTAGAAGTGTACTTTAAACAGTAGTAGTGGTTGCACCAGTAGTATGCAAGTGTCTAATAGTAGTAGTCCTAGTAGTATCAGTAGTAGTAGTGGTAGCAACAGTAAAAGTTGTAGTAGTGTTGAGAGTGTTGTTATGTAGCTTGTTGGCAGTGGCCTCATAAAGCAGCTCATTAGCCAGCGGAGCGACAGGGTCAGTTGCTTTAGCTTGATATTGTGTGTCAGTATCAAATAGCTGACAACAGGTGGGGGATTAGAATCATGGTTGCACAACTAATAATACCAACTGCTTAGTATATCAGTTACCACATAGACAATGGGCAATCACTGCTGAAGGGGAAAGCAAGCACTGTGACAGCAACGCTATCGACACAGACTTTACTGTCTTTGTTTTAACTGGAGCAACTCCAGTCAAACACATTTGATCTACAGTGAGGGAGCAGGGGGAAATAGGCGTAAGAAAACAAAAGAGCAGCGGCAGAGAGAAGAAAAGGCAAGAGAGCCAGGGTGAAAATGATTTTCTCTGCTCGGCTTTGTCAATTTCAGAGTGCCATCTCCCGATAGTCATTAAATAAGTTGTGTTGTTGTTTTAATTATCGATAGTAAAGCAATCTGTTCATAATTACAAACATTTGCTTGTGGCAATTACAAACAGTGGCTGGTAGCAGTTTAATTTGCCCGCTCTAATCTTGTCTGTAATTAGAGCACACACAAGCAGAGCACCGGAGTTGTTCAGCTCCAAGGCAAACAAGACAAGACTGAAATTCCCATTATAACAAACTGCTGACTGCCTGCGGCACACAGACTCGCCTGCCTTCAGTGTAAACATTTCCTACATTCTAATCCATTTGTTTAGCTTTACAATGCAATTGCACTGATGTGGCAGGTTCTCATTTCACCCTCTCTGTGAAAAGAAAGTCAAATGAAATTGGAAAAATATTTCATAATATTGCACCACAGAGCCAACAGGGACTACGTGTTGTGTTTATTCATGCTGCAAAAAGGGCTCATCTTAGATCATAACACCTATGTCAATATGAGCTGCAAAGTGCACATCAAACAGGCATAAACAGGGTTATCATTATCGTAATACGAAATCAAATCTAACCTGCGTACACTCGCTGAATTTACGGGCTGCATGTTGATGGTTGAGATCATAGACTGTATATCAAGATGGACGACATGACAGCTCCCAAAAGCCAAAACGTCTTGATCGCCCCCTGGTGGCTAGCTGCAGTATAGGTCATAAACCCCACCCCTTCCATGTTAGCGGATGGGACATGGGCCAAACTAAAAACGTACACGTGAAATACATTTTTACAGTTTCTGTCATTTTAGGTAGTTCTTATCACGCTGATGTTTGCTCAAGTGTTCATTTTTTCTGATGAGTTTGGTTTTAATTAGTTATTCGATGCTCAAAAAACAGGGTGAAACGTCATGATTGACAGCTGTGATTGAGTGAGGCTCGCGATTGGGTCGGGCGGGTGTATGGACAGGACCTCGATACCGCGGCTCCACCCCCGATTACTACGCGCAGACTCTGGTTCTGGATCCGGGATAATTTGGCTTCATTTTTGTACAGTGGGAGGAAGTGGAGACACGCCATCCATCTTTATATACATGGTCTATGGTACTCTCTTAGACAGAGAGTGTGTGTGACCACAAATGAAGTATCTTGTAGCTTACATTTTTTAGTACTTAAGCAATTAAAACTATACATTAAAGGTTCTCATAATTTGAAAGGACCCAGCGTAATGAAACTCTCTGAACACATACAGTGAGTGACAATATAAACATTAAATAGACATAATACACCTTTTTCCCCTCTTCCAGGGAAACATCGATGGACTGCCCGCTTTAATTGCGTGGTCTTACGCAGGGATCAGATGCAAGTCAGGGGGTCTCCTGGAACACTCCTTCCCAACAGTCCCACAATGCATCCCTGGATCACAGCGAAGACTGGGGGGGTGTGGGAGCAAATGGTTTGACAAGGCAGGAGATGTGTGTCTATCATGTATCTACTTGGCGTCTCCTCTCACATGCCAAGTAGATGTCAAGAAATGGCTCTCTGAGGTCAGCTCGGAGATGTTGTGTCAAGCTGCACTGGGGGGTGGGGGGGGGGGGGGGCAATGAAGGGTATACTGGGTTATTTGCGGAGCAGTCAAACAAGTTCTTCTGTATGTTATGTACTGTTTGGGATCCATCAGGAGTTGGTTGTAGGAAAGATGTATTTTGAGTGCTAATGCATGCACATGAATTAAGTTAATGCAAACCTTGCACAAGTGAGCAAGCTATTGCATGTGCATGCATGTGCCCACACATTTTCTCTCTGTCTCTCTCCCTTTCTCTTACACCGTAACAACAATAACTCCAGGGGAACATCTTTCACTGTCACTGCAACCCCCATTCCAGTCAGTCTGAGGCCCTTTTTTCCACTCAGATGATAGCTATTAATTCCCTTCAGAGGATGCTTGATGGAAGGCTAACAACATTTTATATTGTTGATACACTTCTGACTGGAGCTGCATGCTCTCAATTACAGATGAAAGATAGCTGGTAACCTGGTTACAAATAGGCTTCGCTGTTTAGATGATGTCAGGCACCTTTATCAAGCCGGGATGAAAATAGAAAGGGGGCCGTCTGTGGACCCCCTTAGCTTCTTCCAGCGCTGATGTTATCCTCCTGTAAGGAGATGGTTAACTGCACATCCAGGCTGGCTCAGTGCCATTCCAATCTGGTCTAAGTGATTATCATTCATACTCACTCATACAGTCTCTCTATGGCTATCTGGGAAATTCTCCTCCAGTCAATTAAAGGGCCAATCCGTAATTGTGGTAACCATGGAGCACCCTCTTGAGAGATTGTCACCCCACTACTGTTTTTGTTTGCACTGAAGATATTTGTCTGTATGTATCATGAGTGTATTATGATACATGAGCACTTAATGTATTTTGATATTGTTAAAGGTTTGTTTACATGGATAATTGTTTTGTAGACATGATAGTAAGAACAAGCTGCTATTTTGAAATATAATATATAAGTAAATAACAAAAACTCATTTTTATGTTTACCAGACAGAGCTAATGCAGCGTGTGCTCATAACTTAGATGATCAAATAAATATGAGGCTGTGTTTATAGACAGTCAGAGTCACATTTGGACGTCTTTTTTCTCTAGTGCTAAATGTGATAGCCCATCTGTTTTGACGTACACTGCAGAATTTTAAGGTTAGTTACTCTGAAAGAAGAAGTGTAACAGCACTTCAAAGACTGAGCAAAAATATTTACCAAGGGCCTTCATATCCTAACAGCCCATATTGATTTCAATTCTAAATTAACACTAAAAAAAGAGCCTCCGCACACTGGAAGAGAAAAAGAAAATGTATCTGGCTCTTTATCAAAGCAAATATTGGATTGTACCTCTGAACAAAGGGATTATTATTTATATAACACGTTTCTGAAGCTCATTTTCATTTCTGCATTTCTTTATTAAGCAACATGTAATAAAGACTTCCTCTCTCTGGGTTTTATTTTATTATTAGTAGTAATAGTAACTTGTTATTAGATTAGAGCGAGAGAAAAGAAGGGAGCAGTAGGAGTGAAAAATAAATTGATGTTTTTATGAGTGGCTCTCTCAATGTTTCTTCACCCTGGGTCTGTGGCCTGAATACAAATGCAAACTGTTACATAATGAATGAGCGCTTTACTCAGGGAATAAAGATTAGCAGCTGACCCCTTTTACATCATCATCTTATTTCAGGAACCAGAACCTCTTGGGCATGGCAATTTCTCTGCAGTATTTCTCCTTCAGCCTCCACTTTCAGAGTGCGCGAGTTGGTGTAAAGGGAAAGAAAAAGGGATTTTGTTGCATTCGTCATCAAATGAAATGTATGCATACCGCAACGATGATCGGCTTATTGTTGTCTCATGTAATGCCTCTGCTCTTACACACACATTGTGGTGCTATCATGAACAAAGAGAATGAAGAGATGATGGGATGATCAGGGCAGATTTAAGTGTCTTTCTAGCTTACTGCTGAGGGTCAACAAACAAACACAGGCTTCTGGTTAGTGAACTTAATGAATAAATCATTGAGCATGACCCCCCCACCCTCCCCCCTGGCGCACACCCACATCAATCCGTTGCCCATCACAACAGAAGCTACAGCCCCCCCCCCCCCCATCTCTCTCTACCCTTGGACCCTCGCACATCTGCTACCATTACATACCCTGGCCCATATTCATGTTGCTGTTCATTATATTGTGTCACGGTGTGCTCTGGGTCTCTGCCAGCAGAAATTAAACTCTTCAGAAAAGATAAACATCATATTACTTCATTACCCTTTTAAAACACATGCAAATTAGAACCATTAACCCCCCCTTCCTCTCCTTCTTCCTCCCCTGACACACACACACACACACACACACACACACACACTTTCTCTTTATTTTCCTGGGTGATGAAGTTTGTCTGGCCGGCGTTCAGTCATTCCCTTTGTCAGAAACTGACCATGAATGGGCCATACCATGCGGCTCTGCCCTGCTCATTTTCCACCTCTGAATTAAACATTAATGCCGCTTGACAGCAATAAATAACATTTATCACAATGGGGATCTAATAATGATTTGGCTAAGCTCGGGCTGCTCATCAGAGGATATCAACTGACGAATATGGCAGCGTGATTATGCCGGCAGCTGTCTGTGACAACTGTATCTAAATCACTCCGAGCGCGTCTACTTCTCTTTGATCTCCTGAATGCACGCCGTTATTACAGAGTTGTCTTTCCATTCATCTCTGTTCTCTTTTCACAACCTAATTACTGTCCCAATCACATCTATCATTACGGTGTCATTAAAGCCATCCTGGTGCTCACTCAGTAGTTACAGTACATACAGGTTTACAGCAAACAGCCAAAGAACACAGCATTGCTCAGTTCACTGCATTAAATGTCACTTGTCTCTCACTCTGTGTTTCAGTGCGTGGCCTTTGGCAGCCATGTTGGATTAAATCCTGTTTATGTATTCTGAGGACTCGGTTTCTGGTGAAGACTGTAAAACATTTTGGTTTTATGATGAAATTTATTTCATTTACCATTCACAGAGTGTGGCAGATTTTCCTCTGCGAGTTCAGTGGTGCCTGTGCTTAGTTGTGGCTTTTAAAGAGAGACATCATTGGCCGACCGGATGGAAAATAACCATGAAATGCATTAAAAGCTGTCCTCAGAACACAGGCCAGTTTTTTTTTTTGAATGCTTGTGTCTGTTCATGTTTATGCATATGTAGCGCATGTATTCAAGCATGCATATATACATAATGTGGTCTGCCCGATATTATTAGGCTTGTGCCCACCCCCCACCCCTCCTGAGTCACAGTGTGTGATTCCACAGCACAGAGAGATTGAAGTCAAACAGAACATCATGATGAGAGTATTCTTCAGCTCTGCTTTTGATCTTTCTGTCTCATATGACAGAAAAACACTATTCTCAGACAAGTCTCCTTTTTGATCTCAAAAAGGCATAATAAAAGTCTATGTGTATCTTTAAGGCTATGTGCCTTTAAGATAAGATAGCCATCAGACCTTCTGAAGATGAAAAATATCAAAGATAATTAGAGTGAGAGTGAAAAAAGATAATTAAATTGTATGCTGGGAATGTTAACGACATGGGCTTCTTTTAATAAGCAGATTCATTAACCACAGTGCTGTATCAGTATTCCATTTGTGTTTGATTAATAATGAGCAGGACCCATTTAATGAGAATAAAACATTCATCATAAACACACATAAATCAAGTAATGATATTTCTTTGGCAAATAGTACAATTGGATCTCATTAAACTCTCTCCATTCACTAGTATCCTGCATGTTAATTGAAATGCCTTAGAACCTTTCAAAATGTGTTCAAGTTAATCATTTGGTTTGATTCACAATTAGTCTAATCTCTGTCAGTGGGAAATGGAAAGTCCGGCCAAAGAGTGTATCAATTCCGCCTGACGACTGGTTCTGAGTCACCTTTTATACTTGTGATTGGTTGTTAAGTTCCACTGCAGAGGGGATATCAGGAGGCCACACGAAGCACCAGCTCATTAATCTTCCATGAAACTACGAGGAAATTGAGTTCTGAATCAGGACCGAAATCCCTTAAAATGGCAATAGGCTTGCTGCGAGTCCTAATGGCATGCAGCGGCTGAACAAAGCAAGGCAGAGATGCTGTTACATGGAGCTCACAGGACCAAGTCACACACTGCTTCATCTAAGGATTGATAATTATCTGATATTTGTGGTGGCTCAAATTGAATGATAGTATTTCTGTTCTTTCTTGTTTCTGACACAGTGGTTCCAAGAGCTGCACGGAGGAATTGTTTTCTAGTGGCAGCTCAGTCATTTCGGATGACAGAAACTGTAGCTATCATTACATTTCTGAACCACTGTGACGCAAATGCTGCAGTTGGGCTTAATTCTGCAGTGATTAGCCATTTTTTAATTCACGTAATGTTTTTTTTGTATAAATTGTTGTATTGAATGTCTTGGAAACATTTAATGATTACATCAAGACTACATTTAAAGTCAAACTGACACTCTAATTAGCATTTAATTGTAGTCATGTCTCTGGCCACTTGATAAATGTAAGTGGAATATTTACTCCCCTCTCTCCTTTGCTTTGTCTCCGCTAACATCTGAGGGAAATAGTTAGCTCTTAGCTCTTTAGCCGCTAAATGCTCCTCTTTGTAGCTTGTAGTTAACTCGTTTGGTGTTGGGCAGGTAGAGTAGAGTCAATTTATTGGCCTTTTCACTGAAAACAGCTTCCCACTGCAGCTGGAATCAAGGTTCATAAGAGCGGTGATAGTAAACCAAAAGTTCAGGGCCATAAAACCACAACAATGAGCTAAAAGATGCTAAAATGTTCCGTATAGCTGAGGGGAAATGCATTTGTCACTACGAGAGACCCCTTTCACATTACACTTAGTCACTTGTGAACATAAAACTATTGACCAGAGCAGCTTTAAGATTATATTGTGACTGTATTGGAAATGATAATATATAATTGAAACTAGTTTGTAGCAACATGAATGCATTACAGTTTGCAAAACAAAAATATATTAAAGTGTTTTTGGAAAAGGATGGCCAAAGCATTTCCCAAAAGCTCAGACTTTGGTTAATACAAGAATAGAAAAACAACTTTTGTAAAAAGGTTTGGGTTCATTCCGAGCTGCATGTAATGAATTTGATTATAAATAGCACTTTAAAAGGGTTATTCAAAGCCCACTCGAAAAGGGTAAACATCCACTATGACAGGCAGCTGTTTTCACTCGTATCTCTCACTACACTTCACTGGACTCTTCAAAGCACTTCTTAAATGAAGAATGATACAGAGATGCCTGTGGCAAGAAGAGAGCATCTTTGGCTGCATACAAACTAGCCGGTACCAGTGCACTGTATCTGATGATTGGTGCCCGCTTCAGTTCAGAATAAGCTAGCAAGGAGCCTCACCCTAATCTACTCCTCACAATGCAGCGTTCATGGCGAGTCAACAGTCTGATGTTTTATGCATTTAGAATGGATGGAGTGAGTCAAACACTTATAAATTGTCACTGGTGTTGTGTAGAATTTAATCTGTTTTCCACTGACTCACTTACACCATGGAAATGAATAAACAGCAAATGGTGTGAAGGGCCTGTTCAAGCACACACACATGCATGGCCAGACCAAGACCCCCCCCCCCCCCCATAAACACACATGGACCCATTTTACAGGCATACAACAGTAGCATTGTATGGTCACACAGCAGTCACAATCTCATTATTGGTAATAAATGAAATTATATTATTATTGCCATACAAATCTTTTTCAGTTAACAGTTTGAAAACCTGCAACGTCCAAAGATGTACATCAACGTTAAACAACAATAATCACGGTTAACAATATCAATCTATTCACACAGCCACACAGTGAAAGCAACACATTTCATGTCATGTTTGTTTTTTTAACGCGTCAGCATCAAAAATAATCCCAGTAGTACCAGACTTTGTTAGCTTTTTGCATTTCCTCTAATGATTCTTAAGCTATAATCAATATTTTGATATGAATTATGGATCATCTGACTACTTGTATGTGAAAAGGGTCACTTACAGTGATGAACCCACAGCAAATTATTAGCCAGCTCTGCAGTTCCCCTCAGCTCTGCGGCTAAGGTTGCCACCTTCAATGTGGAAAAATAAGGGACACTTTGTCAGCGACCCCATGCCTGGGGGACACAAATCGAGTGTGGCGTCTGAGATTTTGACTGTCAGACACTTCATTTCCTGCATTCTGGTGAATTTCTATGCACCAATTTGTGCTTTTTATGCATCAATTTCAAAGTCCTCTGCTACGCTCACCATGAATGTAAAGTAAATAAAAAGTCAATAAGAGCAGAGTGCAGTTGCATAAATTATATTAAACCATCAGATCACAGACATGGACAAAATGTTTGGTCTGTCTGCTGGAGGCATTCGGCATCATTTTTGGTGGTGGCAACCCTATCTGCAGCGCTTTATAGTGTCTTTCGGTTTCCCAGCCCATAACTCAGCTCTAAAGACCCACTGTACGCTACCTGTCCGGCACCAAGCAGACAAAGTTGGTGCCTAGCGAGTCAACATAGCTAAAAAGACAGATATTTCCCTCAGAAGTTAGTGGAGACCAAAAATTTAGCTAAACGGGGAGTGAATATTGGAGCTAAATCTTTGGCTACACAGACAATAACTGTTGATCATTTCATGAAATTTGTTGATAAGGAAAATACAGAATATCACCAGACTTATCCTTTAAATTTTACTGCTGGTTTTCGAATAACGCTGTAGACATTACACTACTGCAGTCGGCAACAATGTGCGGAAAGTTACAGGTTTCAGCTATAAAGCATACATGTTATGAATAAAGAATACACGGAAATATAGAAACTGTAGCAAAGTATAAAATCAAACAACTGAGGAACAGAAAAACCCCAAGAGACTTGGGTAGTTTTGGGGCCCCTGGTGGCTACAGGTTTGCTTATGCCTCAAGCTGTCATACATGCATGCATACCCATAGACACCCTCAAGCACACTCACACTGACACATCCGCACATACACATATACATGCATTTTTACCCACCAGTCCTTAAGTACAGTGAAATGTAATTGTATGAGGTAATATCGCTGATATAAACAGAGACGCTTATGAAAACTATACTGGTGACCTCAATCACTGGAGTGGATCAAAAACACTTGTCAGCCAAACGTTTTCAATTCCAGGCACATCTGTTTACATATCGAATGCTGTTTGGATTATATTGCAGACAAATCCCCATGGAAAATCGTTGTAAACTGTTCTCATAAATGGCTGTTTACTGTTGCATTAGTATTATATAATCCTTTTGCTGCTTAGTTTCCATTGTGAGAAATTAGGAAACTGTTATTAGGCTCCAGTGGCATCTAGATTTAATTTCCTCCCTTTGCCCCACTCTTTGAGAATAGCCTCCTTATGGTCCAAACATACCAGCCTTTACAAGCTTCCTGGTATTTGGACCAACTCCTGATGGAGAAGTAATATCATCCTTTTCCGTGTCCACATCATTTCTTACACAGCAGGGATTTGTTTCATTTATGTAACAATGAAAGCAGCTGGCAGAGTGCCCACATGTTGCTAAATGGAACACCGATGCCAAGAAGCAAGGTGCTTTTTAAACAGAGATGGAGAGACACCAGAGAGCGCTTGTGGGAAAGAATGAAAGAATTGGATGGCAGAATAGAAAGCAATCAATGCCGCTTTGTGCTGTGCACAACTTTTACCCAATAGCTCTTCCGCTCTAGGAGCATTTGTGAAGAAAATACATGAATCAAGTTTAACTATAGTGAGGCAGAGTTACAGAATGCAGTAGCAGTCAGTGCTTCAGTGAAAGACGATCGATCAGCCACAGACATGAGTGCTTTGTTCAACGCCAAATCTTGCAGCTGTATGGAACTGTACATGACTTACATCCATACAAAATATACACCACACCCACACATGTAAATGCTGTCTCTCTCATTTAAATGTCCAGGTGCTTTAGGACTATGAGGATCATTATTCTCTGCAGATGGGCAAAAAGTGTGGGAAATCACTGGCCTCTGCAGAAACGCACCTGTTGTTGACCAAGTCAAAGCTACACCCCTTTTATTATCTTAAAGCTGCAGTGGGCATTGTTTTAATGGACAAACACAGGTGTCTCATCCCATTTCCTATTTGCCCAAATTATTTCAAGCTTCACTGTCAGACTGCAAATACACAGGAAGTGATGAAACCATCACTAGGCAGAAACTCATCCTTCTCTTTTTGTAGTCTTCGCTTGACATAAATCAACCCAAGGCTGACTGTTTTAGTAAACATATACTTTTACTGACATCATGGTATATTTCTGTCCACACAATGTAAACAATGGTCACTGGCATTTGAGACTGCCAGTGTGCAGTTGCAGTTGTAGGAAAAGACTCTGAACATTTAAAACGTTTATAGAAAAAAGATGTAGCGCTGAATAAATAACATTTTCAGAGAGTAAAACATTGTCCTTGTAAGGCATTTAAGGCTAGTCTGGTCCAAACTACCCACCACATCTACAGTGCATTTACAAAGACCAGTCTTCAAGGTTTCACTTTGCTTCAAAAGGTTATTTTTTGGTGATATGTGGCTGGATTTAAGTATGAATAAATTCTTCCTTTTTGCGTACAAGTGTGTTATTTTTCCTAACTTTATGTTTATCCCACAGCACTGCGGGGCAATATATTTTCTTCCACCAAGTAAATAAAGAAGAGGTTATGTAATCAATCTTTTGGGGGTTCGAAATCATAATATTGAACACAACTGTCAGCCATGCCATTAGCATGATTCATTTCTGCCGTTTTACATTTACAATTTTCCTACAAGAACAACATTGATTCCCTGTATGTGTGTGTGTGTGTGTATGTGTATGTGTGTGCATATTCATCCATTTGTTTGCCTTTCAGTGTGAGTGTGTTCCCGAGTGTATTGTATGTGTATGCGTCTGACACAATTTCCTTCCTATTTTCTTCCATAATTTGAATCAGAGAAAACGTATTAATTTTGCAGGGGTGAGAGGAGCCTACGCAGAGGCAGTAAATAAATCTCTCCTATTATTACCTACAATGCCCTGTCAGGTCCATACATCATCTCAGCACATCATAATTAATTGCACACTAAACTATTCTGTTCAATTAACCATGAGGGAATGGATGGAGAGGGAGAGAGAAGAGATGGCGAGGGTTGCACAGTGTTCAAATCCTTTTGAAATAAAACACAAATATAGTGATCACACAATTATCTAACCTATGGTTTATTTTGCCTACTTTTATACATTGTTTCTGTTCCTGTTTATGCACACAGACCAGCTCTACTTGTTTGGCAGTTCTGTTTGTACATATTTTCCAGAAGTAGTTGTATTGTAAATGGACAGGAGACGTGTTCAGATTCTACTTGCCCTTCAGTGCTGTTCTAATGGGAAATGTGCTTATGCAAGGCGATCTCACCCGGGAGGCTTCACATTTTCCACCAAGGCTCTGTCAGGTCAACACTGTCACAAAAAAAAAAGTGGAATAACATTATGAAGACGGTAATAGTGAAGTGAGTTCGTTGCTAACACATTTACCATGTTGCTTCAGGAGCTTCTGAAGCCAAACATACTTAAATGCAACTCTTTAAAATCTCAGAAACACTTCTGAGTGAAACGCCAAGATGGTGAAATGTTTGGCATAACTGGGGAATATTAATTGTTAGTCAGTTGATTTGGCCCTGGCTGTCTGTCTGTAAGGAGACGACACCGTAAGTACAACAAAAAGATTAACACAGTGAGTCAAACAATCAGCATTTCCTGTCCCATCAGAAACAGACAAATTTTTAGGCATGCTACATGTACCGCTACCCCTCCCACAATGACACAAATCTGATGCAGGGATATGGGTCAACTTGTTCCTCCTGATCCACCAGCCTGGAAGGGAAATACAGAGTCTTAGTTTAGATAGGAACTTAGGAACACAGATATGTTATGAACACTGCACATATGGAAAAGGAAAGAGCTGCAAATGTAGGAAGAAGTGTTACAGTTATGGTAAGGTAAGGATTGGTTTTAGCATTAGCAGGCTACAACAGAACTGGGTCAGCGACAGATGCTGAGGTGCAGTTGCTGAGAGCATTTCATCAATGAAACAAGTTCACGTAGGTGTCAAACCTGCCAGACTCTCAGTTTACCTCTGAAAAAGTGTTAAAAGAGGCAATTGACCATTCACTAAACTCCTCCCCGAACAGCGATTGTCCAATCATAGCTTAGCAACAGTAACTAGGTACAGCAGGTCTGTCAAACTTTGCATTTCTCCACATACTGAAGTGGTGTGCAGGGGGCTGTAACGAGAGCCACACTCCGCATTTAGTTCTGAGGGTGATGTATGTTTTTAAGTCTTTCCGTTAGCATGTTCGGCTAAAAAGCACACTACCTACAAAGAGCACTCGAACTCATCATCATTAACGAAGTAGTTTGTGAGGTTACAGGTTACATCCACTGTTTACCCTCTGTGTGGGAGTTTAGGCTAACAAGCGGCTCTGTCCTGCTCTTCATACATTTTGAGAAACTTTATATTACTTGAGATAGGGTTACATTTTCCAGACACATCACAACACATTAGTCCTCATCTTCTATGCCGTTTCCCTTTTTTTTCCCTGTAATGTAAAAAGTGAAAACATACTATATGTAAGTTACGACATAACAGTCAGATCCTACATTTTTCCTTAATATACTTAACTGAACATTGCAATACAAGAATAATGGTGCTTCTTTTCATGCCTTCTACACATGGCAGTGGTAGCAACAGTAAAAGTAGAAGGAACATATCTCCTACATGCATCCTCAACTAAATCATGAGACCTGAGACATGCAGCTTTAGCCTACGTTTCTTTTTATTCTTGTTTTAAAATCACCCAGCTGTCATTTCAGCCATCAAAATCAATGGTCGTGCTCTCATTTCAAAGCTAGAAACGTGAAGCCTGCTTTTGTGTACCTCTGTCAGAGACCTTTTGTTTAAAAAATGACTAACAATTTTGAGTGATAAATCTGCCACCGTGTGCTGTGCGAGAACGGAAAAGCTTGACAGACAGTAGGAAAGGTAACTAAGAGGATTAGCGACTGGTCAATTATGATAACACAAAGAATTGGCAATGACCTACTGATACTGCTTCATTTAATAATATAACCTAAATTATAATTTCTGTGTTGCCCTAGCTGTGTGGCTTGTGCTGTGTTATCGATCACAATTTTAAAATGAGTTAAACGATAACAGCTTTGTTTTCTTTAGTTAGTCAATCTCATTGATACCAAGCTAACCCAGTTTGTGTGGCAAGATACTCTGATATATTCCTGAAACATAAACTTTATGTTCTAAAATTCACCGTGCAATTTTTGCTCCCTTAACAGCTTTGATGTCATGTTCCAGACACACTCTCCTGAACTGTTATTTTAGCATCCCGTCTCAAACACTTTCCACGGGCAGATCTACCCACATCACAGCTGAAACTTTAATGATATGGTTTGTAATAAAGAATGCACTGTGGTATATCTTTCCACTGTCACCCTACCTTTTTCACTTAGCAGGATAAATACTTGTTTCATGTAGAAACCATTTCTGGCAAAAACAAAAGGATGAAAGTCCCAAAGGAAATTTCATATCTGATGTACCATTTGTCACTGCTGCATGTAAGTCAGAATTTATGGTACCTATTACCAGATCAGTAAATCCAATGTTCTGTGGCCGAAAGCTCTTTTGTTGCTTGATTTAGTCAATCTGAAAAATACATCTCACAATATGCCGGCACAGGCAATTTATATCACAAAATAATCTCAATAAAATTACTGAGTGCAACCATGAAAGATGGTTAAATTGTTGTGTTGTATATATAATAATTCCTGAAGATAGCAGTTTACCATTTCACTGCCTGGTTTAAGTTTGTGAAACACCATCACTGCAGGTTGAAAGCACTTAAAATGAAATTCTGCGCAGAGATACAGGTCATCTACAGGTATTTGTTTTTTGGCAAATAATATGTGTAGCAGCTCATTGCAACATGCTGTAATACTAAAAATCGTTTCCTGCCACTGTTATATTGTGACTTGTATGCAGGTAGAGTCCCCCATAGCAACAACAAATAGAGTCCAGATCCAGCCCAAAGGATCACTTATTTAAATGTTCTCATAAATAACATATAATACCTATAATTTGTCTTTTCTCAAGAATGGAAATTGTAAATAAACTAACTCCCCTTTCATTCAAATATGAATTTATCAACTAATCTGCTGTGGCAAAGCGTAGTTTATGCCTTCAATCGCATTGCCTGCAAAATCAACACAGTGTCACTCTAGAAACTCACACCTTTTTCCTCTAACATCTTGTGTTTGCCCTAGAGCTCTGTAGTATTGTACACATCCTTTGGTTTTAAAGCAAGCCACTTAACAGGGGCTTTAAATGAGAAATTGAGAGAGAAATTGAAGGGAACTGTGTGTGTGTGTGTGTGTGTGTGTACAAAAGATCAAATGAAACCTTGCTACAGTTGTGAGCTCAGAGGGCAGCGGGCTGAGGGTTATGCAAATGTCTCGTGGAATAGTGGAATTCTCCTTCAATACTTTTCCAGATAATATTCAGTGTCAGAAATATTCACCGCAAGCAGCTTGGAAATGAAATAATTAAATGGAATCACTTCTCCTGATATGGCTGGAGTCTAAAGGGCGAGGGGGTTAGTGTATATGTCAAGGATGGTGTCCGCCGTGTCATCACATATCTTGATTCCCCCATTCAAATGGATTCCTCTATTTAAATTCAACATAGGTTTCAGCCACATTAGTTCTAAAAACCTCCATCACATGCGACATGAGTGACACGCAATACTCCATCTGATGGCTCGCATACAAAGCCAAGGGTGGAAATTCTCTCTCCCTTAAAGATGCAGCTCAAAGCCACTGTCTCCGTGCATCAGCAGTGAGCAGGAGGAGAAAAAGACCCGATTATTATGTGCACAAGATGATGGATCACACATATATTCCCCTTATCTGTGCCAACAGCAGTATGTACTGCACGTATCACTTACCAATGACTGAGATGCAACGGCTTACAGAAGTCAAATGGCAATTTAACTTTGATCATACTACATTTCTGATTTACATTTGAATCTCTCTTTGATTGCATCAGATGACTTTTTGACCAAAAAAAAAGAAAAAAGCCAAGGTCAGAATACATTTCAGCTGAACTTGAAAGTTCTCCCTCTCTTAGCCCGCCATGCACTTCAATTTGCCGTCTCATTATTCAAAGTGAAAATGAAAATTGGAGCCTGAAGCATTTGTATTTGAACAAAGAGAGGGAAGCAGATTATGAATGCTCCAAATGTAATTTCTATTACACTTCCATTATTCTTCTATTAATCACAGATTCATTCTCTCTGTGCTCTTCAAGTAAAACATGCTCATACAGTATTCATGTGCATACAGGAGCAAAAGAGAAATTGGCAAGGCTATTTGAAATGTTTAATTTATGGAGGATACATCCTTCTGCTGAAAAGAAACGTGTTACAGAAACTAAAGTAAATGTTTTTATCACAACTTATGAAATCGCTTGCTATTTGACAAACACACTGTAAGTAATTATAGCGGCAGCAGAAAGCCTTTGTGTAAGAATAATGCCTTTTCTCTTATTTTTAAATCACCGTATTTGTGAATAGGGACCTGCATCTCTTTTTGTTCTCCCTGCCTTCTATAGCAAGGCTAATATTCGCAAAGAGAGATGAGATTTAATGCATACTGATTACTCTAGAGACCCACTATTCAACTCTGGGAGAAAGCGTCAATTAAAGAGTTTTAAGCCTCCATAAACTGCACCTTAAACAGCTGATCAACACTATGCAGGCCTACCTCCTGGATTTGAGCTGAGTTTTGTTTAAATGGAGCAAATTCATCTCTGGAGAGAAACCTTGTAATCCCCTTTTAAATCTCCAAGCAGTTGAATAAGTATGTTATTCATACACAATGATTTTTTTTACTCACACACACACACACACACACACACACACACACACACACACTGAGCAGCGCTGCATCCCAGAACAATGGCAGTGGAAATACAAATCATACACAACCACTGTAGTGTTTAAGAAATATTAAAGTCATTCCACTGAAACACATCAGCTTGTCTACAAACACAAAGAGTGCATGTTAAGAGGAATGCTATCAACAGAACACAAACACCCTCTTGGGATGTATCTGTTTAAATTAATTTGGCTTTTATTTTTGTATTGAGCCATGAATGCATGGAGATATTTTTATTTGTGTGCAATGAGGCTTCAGCATTGACCTTGCTTTTTAAAACACACCACAATGGATGTACATGGAACAATAACATTCGGCTGGGGTTCAACGGTAAACCCACTAGTTTATTGATACTGGCACAAACGGATCAGCACAAACTGTCCTCGTTATTGGCCGGTCATTAGTTTGATTAAGAGTGTAGTAACCCCCTCAGGGTTAAAACCTTGGCCTGCCACAAAAGCAGAGTTCTTCTTCTGCATATGGTGAACTCTGTTGCGGTCCGACGAGTGAAGAACACAAAACCGCATTCACCGAGCCTCCGAGCGTTGCACAACAATAACACAGCAGGACTATTTTGCGGTGCTCATTTTGATCCAGACCAAATGAAGTGAAGGGGGAGGGGGGTGAAGCTTTTGGTATCCAGCAGGAGAACGAGATGTTTAAGACATTGATTCACCTTGGGTTCAGAACCACAGTATCTAATTATAGCCATGGGAATCTAGTCAAGGCCATGGTATTTCAGGGCTGGAGAGAGACAACATTCTGCTGTAACTATGCTCGCTCTACATGAATCATATTCCCTATGTGGTTTGGCAACCATTAAAACAGAAAGAATGCCCTTTCTCAGTCAGAAGCCATGGGCTAGTGTACCTCTATTGTACCAGAAAGGTTAACATTTTTTTGACAATGTCTGAGTGATCAACACAGACTGGGCCAACATGCTTAAAGCACATAAAAACAGGTAGACTAGAACAGGAACAGCTCAGAGGCTATTTCACCAGTAATTATAGCAGGCTGGTCGGAAGCCAATAGGTTTCATGCTACTTGCATTTCAGGTGGAAATAATATGATATAAGTAATCACAGCATTAGACATAGATATGGCACCAAGCTTCTAACCCAGCAATACTTGGCATCCCATGAAAGTGTTGCTTATGCATATATCAGCTCCATCAAAGAGGGGGGGAGGATGGGGGATGGTGTCTTTGTGAGAGGGAGAGGGAGGGGGTGGGGGGTTGCTCTCTGAAGCACACAACCTCATTATTCAGTCTATAGAACAGCACATCCACTTCATTGTTCTTCAAATCAGCCCAAACTCACTGGGCTCATCCGAAGCCCTCAGAGTAGAACAGAGCCGCTTTATGTTTTAAAAGGAGCCACAGATGAGATCTCCAGAATGATCAGTCAAGAGTGTGGTTATTGCCTTTTTTTAATGCTCTTCATTGTCAAGTACGATGATATGATTTCTCCTTAGAACATCATTTGTCATTAGCAATTCAAAAATGATACAAAGGTGACACAAACATGAGGGAGAGATGTCTCACTGATATGTTTTGAGCAGTGTGATTTCCCCAAGGCAGAGATGGGAGGTTGCTTGGAGATGACATGCGATAGTAAAGGATTTGTTGGGAGTAGTGTCCAGAAGGCCCGGGCGACGAGGTGAATCATTCCCAGAAATGTAAACTGATTTCATCACATGGGAGAACTGTTAGAGATCGTCTGTGGTGTCGCAGCATGCCTGCTTGGCAAGCCCTCCGCTGTGGAGTGTGCAGGACAAATAATGGCGACAAAAAACGGCCTGCTCGTGTTGGTCCTCCCGCCGGTGTTTCATGTAAATATGCTCGAACTATTCTTCTGTGGCCGCATCAATCATGGCAGATATGACAAGGCCCCTTTGTTCCACACAAAGAGTGTAAACACAGCTGGAGCACGCTGGAGGAACCTTTCCCTCCCCTATCTTGCCACTACACCTGTCGGACACACTGCATCAAAACCTCATTTAGAACTCTGATTATCCTAATGACACCAATGTCTTTTCCCCACTCTGGGCTTTATCGGTTAAATCCACCCTCCCCTAATTAAAGACACACAGTCAACACATGGTCAAGCATGAAAAGGATCCTCCTCCCCCAACACACACAAGGGAATCCATCATTGTGCCATTTATCATGCAGTTTATTTTGTCATTATTTATTTAACAAAGATTTCCCTCAAGTGTTTCCTAAAATTATTTAGCATCAAAGTCCAATGATGTTGACTGCATATTTTATGTTGTTGAATTGAGCCACAAATTAGATATTGATGTATAAGATCTGCATAAATTATACAGAAATAGAATTACAAAAACTGTTGTAGGCACCATTAAGTGACAATGTGATACTGTCAGATGTTTTTGTTACACCTTGTTTGAGCATTTTATGCATATCATTTGCGTAATTCTGGACAATACTAAGGAAACAGCTAATGACATTGAAGGACAGTGGAACTACTGGAGAGTAGCAACATATTTGAATGGATGTCCTCTTTTTGACAATAAACTCAGGTTGTTGTAATTATTATATGTGCAAAACTGTGTAAATTTAACGGCCTCAATAGTTGATGCTTCTCAACTGCAGATCTGTGCAGCATCAAATAATACATTCATGCTAAGAACTAGTGGGGAAGTTTAGCAATGAGAGAATCAAATTATCAGTCCTGTGATTCACTGCCATGGTCTCATCTATAGCCATTGTAGCCTGCTATTAAGATGAATATCAGAATAAAACATTAAGGTAAACTTTAGATTTATTGTTTCAAAGAATGCAATCACCAAATACACAATCACAATGAAATTACAATTTCACTACGTTTGCCAAAGTTTTTGATGCCAACAAGACTAAGAGTCTGTAAACATGCTCACAGTTACAATAGTGACATGCTGATGTTTTGCTGGCTTAATGCACTTTTGAGGCTGATGGGAACAGCATTCATTTTCCACATATTTGGTCATAAAACAAAGTCTACGACAATTAAAAAAGTTAACCTGATGATGGTGCTAGAAGAGAAATTAGGTTTGGTCCTTTGCACACCTGTCTATACAACATTTTATAGCTATCCATCCCATATATTTCAGTCTGAACCAAAATGATGTACTAACTGACTGACTAACATCCCTAGAGCCATGCTAGCGGCGTGGCTCTAACATGTCTAAAAATGCCTTGTCATCAATCAAAAGATACATTGTTGTTCCTGAAAAGTTGATATGAAAGAATGAATTCTTTCACTTGATGTCAACAACACAACGACCCCCATGCACCCATCATTACTGATCACTTTAAGCAGCACCACGTTTGTGTTATGTCACTTTACCCAGAAGAAAATAAGCTGACTGTCAATTATGGCTGCAAATATGCTCTACTGTAACCTGTTTCTTTGTTTCTGAAACCAATCAGGCTCTAAATTTAGTTTAGCAAAACTGTATATTCAGCTAAATATCCTGCAAATGGAATGGAAAAAGCGATGGACAAGCAGAGTTCCCACTAACAAGACTTTAATAGCATTTAGTGTTTAACAGCCACTGCAATCACCCAATCAGCACCGCCAAAATAAAGGTACTGTGAAGTAAATCGTTGTAGGCCTGAGCTACATGACCCAGCTGACCTTGCAGGGATAACGCATTGTTGCTGATATGGAGAGCATGAGAGTGGAGAAAATTCAATTTTGATTCAGCAGAGTAGTTTCAAGTGTTTTTGGTCTAATGGAACGGGAGAGTTGTTGCATACAGAGGTCACCCTGTACTGGCTTTTTTCTTCTGTTGGCTGCAATCATGATCTCCTGGATGGGATTTGTTCTGTGTTCTCAAAGTACCGGCACATACAGAGCCAGCGTTTCCTCTGCTGTGGTCTTTATTTAACACATTAGGTGTGTTAAGAATATGCATAAAGTTCTGACATCCCTGGACTGGTTGCAAAATGGTGGTAATCCAGATGTTAAAGATGTTAAGGACTCAAGACAGCTCAAGACAGTGCAAAATAATAATTCCAGAGCCAGGGAGGGGGGTAATATTCAGAGAAAAAACTTTCAAGATTAAAGTGGTAAATTTAAAGGGAAAAAAAACACAAATTAAAAAAAAACACACTAACATAGCTAAATAGTTATTGTTACATATATCATTATGGTTGAAAGATTTACTGATATATGGTACGTTAATGTCCACATGGGGAACCTGGTCTTGGGCTAACACCATGATCTACCATACTTACAAAACATCATAAAGCAACTTATTTATTTTGACTGCCCATGATATTTACTTTTTCCAGCACTAAGCGCCACTTCCTCAAGATTTGATTAAAGGATTCTATTTTGAAAAAACAGCAAAGTATGTTGTGAATGGAGTAAACCACATCTGCTGATTCTGAAAAGCAAAAGAAGAATCAAGTGTGAAAAGTGAAGACAGGATTGAAACTCTTTGTAGTTTGTATCATAACTGAGGGATCCCTGACAATATTGAGCCAAGGTCTCAACAAACCACTTGCCACTTCCACCCAACAAGAAGAAAAAAAGTCACATCTGTGCTCCTTCCATGTTCTCATCTCTTCTTCCATTTTACCTCAAGGCCTCTGGACTTACCTTAACAAGACCTCATCAAACTCTGCAGCCTTGTTTACAAATTCTGTTGGGAGACAGAAAGAAAATGCAATTCTACAGAGGAATGGTACACTTTTTTTCTTATTTAATATATTATTTGAGACATGGGAACAAAACATACCTAGAGAGTCAGATAGAGCAAAACTCCTAGCAATGTATACTTGGCCATGCTTTCTGAATTATTTACCTTCAGCAGTCCCTTTGAAGGAGGCTGAGAGTGTACTGTATGTCCCTTCACATGACAGCTGTGAAGCAATACTCCAAGTTTGGTTTTCACAGCTCTTCCTTAATGCTCTGCTGGTTTGCCCTTTAATTTCACCTCTAGTGTGAGTCTGCCTCAGTACCCATAAGAAATACAACTTGACCAGTGACAACTTTGTCAGAGGAACCAATGACAATTTTTTCAAAGGCAAAGTTTGTGGGGTGGATTTATTCA
This sequence comes from Enoplosus armatus, assembly GCF_043641665.1. NCBI lineage: Eukaryota > Metazoa > Chordata > Actinopteri > Centrarchiformes > Enoplosidae > Enoplosus > Enoplosus armatus. The sequence goes on along the minus strand of NC_092180.1, from coordinate 23,134,039 downwards.
AGCTGAAATGTTTATGTTGTCTGGCTCTGATTTAGGTGGCTATATGCCTCAGCATCACTGTGCTGGTGGGAAGACAATTCTACGTGTGTTTTGTTTGTTCTAAGGATTGTACAATTATAAAAACGTCTGTTTTTTCTGCAGAAATTTGAACACAGGGATTCCTTTTTCACATATTTACAGTAAAAAAGGAGACAAACAACAGGACAACAAATTGTCTATGGAAGTGACCTGTGCCTGCAAGAAGTATTTTACAACAACAAGACTAAAGGTGTGTTCAGACTGAAAGCCAGGTTATTTTTTTTGCCTTTGCAGTCAGTGTTGATTCGTCCCAAACATCCAATATATACCAACTATAGACGTTAGCTATAAGCTAGCGAGGAACGGGTGATCTATTATTCATCCTGAGGGGACAATGAATGTCCAAAAGTTGCCTAGAAATTTCACAAAAAAATACAAATGTACAAATGTGAACCTCATGGTGGCGCTGGAGGAAAATACAAGCATAGCCAGTAGGCTTCATCCTCTGGAGACCATGACTGTCTGTACAAAGTATCATCGTAATTTATCCAACAGACAGTGGACAGACCGCCAGACCATTGTCATCCTTTGAGCCATGCCGCTTGCATGGGTAATAAAATGACCATTGCATGTACTGTATGTGGTCACTTCCATCTGATGCCTTGTGAAACCATACATGTGGATTCCCTGCTTCATTTACCATGACTTAGAGAGAGCATGGAGTATGTTACAGCACCTATGGGGGAAATGTTTTATCAAAGTACATCGCCCCACTGTGTAAACAGAATCTTACAAGCTTTGAATCAGACATCCTGCATACATTCCTTTTTTATTATTACCATCTCAGAGGCTCTGCACAGCCAAATAAACTGCAGTCACACCATTGGCATGTCTACCTGTCCACACTGTAATGAAGTGCAACCTTGCAACCTCTATATAAAATGCACTCTGTGTCCCTTTATTGCCTGGAGGGAGTTGAAAGCATCCTGGTCTTTTGCTTTAAGAAGGAGTCTTGTTTTCTGATGGGGGGCTGTGGAGCTGCTGGTAGCTATCCTTAACCCCAACTGACAGACACGGGATAGGAAGGGCGGGGTTCAGCTGAGGAGAAGCCAGATCTGCAAGCAATTTTCATCAACCTGTACTGTTTAAAAAAGAACGTGTGTGTCCACTCAGTCAAATAAACAATGTGAAAGCAATAGAGGGGAGCTGCTTTCTTTTGATGTATTCTATAGTAGCATATGGTGGATTTTCATTACATTCTTTGTCTGAATGAATGCAGCATATTCGGATCCAAAACCAAGCCATAAACCAATCAGTTGAAGTATGCCACATATGGCTGTTTGAAATACAACATGAACTAAATGGAAAACAGTTAATGTTTTCGCAAGATTGATTCTTATTCAAATCAGGCCCAATCATGAAATCCTTAAGCTTGGTTACTTCCTTTAATACCAGCGGAATGAAGAAGTCCTTTTTTTAAGCGGCGTGATGGAATTCAGCAACATAAGGCCTGGTTTGGGACACCAATATTATTCAAATGAGTACTACAGCCTGCTTGCACTGATAACATATGGTGCTTCAGACAAGCACTGCCATATGGACCCATATGGTCATCATTCCAGACATAATGACAACACAACCAAATTTAGGGTCATTTCTGAGTGTATTTGCTTCTGAAGGAGAGACAGGCTCTGAATTTGGCTCCTTGTCACATAGTCTAGCCAATCTGTGATGGCTGGCAGCGAAAGCAAAGAAGATTGACTCTGGCTGATCAAAGCGACAGAACAATGACAAGTGTGAGCCACAGAGGGGAGCAGTGCCATACAGTAGGGATGCTTGGAAAGCACACTGCTTTGAGTAAGGCAAATAAACAACACATACACTCATCAAAATACTTTGCATACACAATCAAGTACAAAATAGTGATAGGGATTGGTACCAAAATTCAATCAACTCCTGGACCCAAACATGACCAAATAAATACAGCCTGATTGCCCATCATCTAGAAGTTGGAACCAATTGGACCCTGGCAGAGTCAAGTGCGCAATTTTCTCTCAAGCTATGTAATTGTGGGCCGTTCAAATCAACTTTCCACGAATGAGCTGTTCTTGGTGAGATGGAGAAAATAACACAATTTATAACCTGTCCAGTAATCACTGCTTTGCATATAGAGGAGGGGTGGGCTGCAGAAACCTTTGGTTATGATGCTGAGATGCTTAATGACTGTAAACCAGCCCTGGACACATGAAGAACCTCTGGGTTTTGACATGAGTGTCAAAAACTTTCTCAAGTGTCACATTTAAATAAAATATATGTGCATTCATCGCAACGTGGGCACGGGAGGATGAAGATATACTCATTTACTTTTCAGTATTTCTCTCTCTCTCTCTCTCTCTCTCTCTCCTCACTCCATGATGTTGGCAGCGCTTCGGGCTTGAAACTCAATTCCTCAGCCATTGAATAGACAGCAATTGCACCGAGCTAACTCAATTGTGAAGATAGTGCAGCCAAGGCTCTTGAATAGATTGAGGCCTCGACTTTAATACAGCATCACTCATGTCACACACACAGTGCCATTCCATTTTATCCAAAGCACTTAAAAACAGGATGTTTTATTTCAGAAGCAAAGCATAATCATTATAGCCAAACAAATAAATGGCACAAATACATTTAACTGGCTAACTTGATACTGATGACCTAACCCTAACCCTACTGTGTACAAAAAACTGCACATTCGTTTGATAGAGTTTTCTATCAAGCCTACACTCTTTATTATTATTGGAGATTTTTAAATTAACCGATTATTGTGCAGAGAACAAAGCCGAGCAGAATGAAATGGCTAAATCCAACTGTATAATTATGCATTTCATTATGTTCTCCACCAACATGATGACATTTGTAATGAATTTATAATGAATATTTCGACATGTGTAAAGACAGTGTTTGAGCCTGTTTGCTTACAATGGATTTCTATTAAATGTATCATTCCCCTTCAAGAAACAGTCTACTACAGTCTCCTGCAAATAATTAATTTAGATTAATAATATATAATTTCTTACACATTACATTTTTTACACATAAAACTATAGCCACAGCCAGGGTAGAGTACACTTACAGTACACAGTGAAACACATTAAAAGCACCAATCACAGAACTTGGAAGAATGTGCCTTTCTGTTAAAACCAGCCATAAACATGCAGTAATACACTGAGCTGTCTTAACACAAACTAAGTGTATTGTTTTTACTGTACTCCAGCACATTGGATGTGAAATGAAACAATGACTATGAAGTGAAAGTGCTGACTTCTAGCCTTAAGTGTGTTTGACAACAGTCAATGTATTTGTAATGCAATGTCTCTCTATACATCCGTTGTTATCATGGCTATCTCTTGACCAGTTTTAATTGAGTTTCTTCAAATTAGTGAATTGGCTCTGGCTTGCAACTGTTGATAAATGATAGTCAATGTTTGTGGTGAGACAGGGTATAGCGCCCCTACAGTGTGGCAACTGTAGGGAAGTCAGGTTAAGTTGACACGCTGTGATTAGAAAATAGTAAGTACCAGCCAATCAGATGTGGTCACTGCCATGCTACTATGAGACTGTGTAAAGCTGCTGAACTTTAGCATCACAAACAATTCATTGCAGAAAGTTAACTAGTTTTCCAGAGACAGTTAGCTAACATGCTCCTGTCCTGTTTGCATGACAGTTTAGCTAAGACTAATTGGAATTCGGGAAATTCCTTGACATGGACATTGATCACTTTGCAGATGGTGGCATCAGATACTGTGAGTCTATTCTTTATGTCAAAGGTCTCCCTCTTTGCCACATGTGGCTTTACTTATGGCTAAACAACCCGCCGTTGCTGTATTTACTTTCTGCGCAGTTGCTGATGTTATGGAGGTTTTAAATGCTTAAATGTACATTATTGTTCCTTGTTTGTCAGGACACTGAAGCTGCTGTCCACACAGATACAAGAGACAGGGCGCGTTAGGACATTGAATCAATTTGGAATTTCCCACTTTGCATTTGTTGTATTCAAGTTACCTATTTTTCTCTGTGTGAGATTTATGATTATAGCCTGAGCACAAGGTCTGCTGGTTGGTGGTGCTTTATTATTAAGCTGTCTTCTATAATGATAAATTACCTATAGATACAGAATACTGTGTGCTCATATAACATTGGTATCTTTTATATTACAAGTATACCACTAAGAGGGTGTGTTAGTCATGTGTTTGAGATGTGCATTGATGCTGGTGTTATCTGTGAATACTGCGTGTTCCAGTTGTATTTCTTTTTTTGTATTCTTTGTGTTTTCTCTGTGTATGTCATTCTAAGATAGATAAGAGAGTAACTGTGTAAGTCAGTTTGTTTTTAATGTGAACGTAAATATGTTAATGTCTAAAAGTTGTCCTGTGGTAAGAATGATATGTGCTTTTTGGACTGTACCACCATGCAATGTTTTATGAATCTGAATATATTCATTTTGTAAAATGACACCAGCAGTGTCCCACATTATATCTTGTTTTACTGATGAACTTGTCTGACATGTGGTTTCCTTACAAATGTTTCATTTTGACTTGGGAAAGTAGGAGAAGCACAAGTGTTACTAATAACATTAACAATGGCTCTGTTGTTTTCAAGTGTCCCAGTGTGATAGTGAATTAACACAATACCTGTACCATGACAGTGAAGCAGCTAAATGGAATTCAGCCATCATTAATTCTATTATTTACACCTGTGCTTTTCCTACTGTGACATGTAACAACATCTTCCACCAGAGAGCACAGACGAGTTCATTTTTCCCAGATTAAAAAAACATCTCAGCATTCATCAGTAGTCAACTGAGGAGTGGAAATAAGGCTTAATATTAGATTATTGCTGGTTCAAACAGAATTTATAAGTTGGTGCCTGTGACAGTGAAAAACCATAAGGGGCAGAAAATATAGGATGACAGGCCATAACTTTAACATAGCTTTTTGCTGTTGGAGCTTGTTACTCTCTCAAAGCGTGGGCTGAGGAGCACAGGCAACATATCAAACTTAATTACCTTTCAAGTTGCCTCATCAAGTCAGAGCTTCAATGAAGACAGATTGTTCCAGTTCCCGCAGAACCTTTAAAGCCACAAACACCACATGGCTCTTTCTCTAATCTTAACATCCTTTTTGAATTATTCCCCCCACTGCTATCATGGACCCTTAACAAGAAAATGTGCTTTATTGAATAGCATTTCATCTATGAGCCCCATTCCTCATTTTAATATACAGATGAGACCTCTAAGTCTTAAGCTAAAGCAGCACCACAAGGTTGCAATTTGGATTACATCTGAGGAATAACAACGTGTTTACCATGTACTTCCATGGTAATCTTTCAGTTTTATGTCGCAAGTGCCAGTTGCTTTCCTATTTTATTGGGTATTACTTTTGTTTTATGGAGCAATTTTCACATCCTGCCCTTGATGATAGTGGCCTCAGTCTGTGTTAGCACCAGCAGAGCAGGCCTACTGATGAACACACAGCACGAAGGGGTGATTATGGAGTGCTAAACTAATGATTGCCAATGAGAAGCTGTTCTCACCACAGAGCGAATTCATTTCTCTGTCACTAGGAGTTAATGGCTCCTTTTAAGGAGATGAAATCTGGTCACTAGGGAAAGCCATCCTGAAAGACTGCAGGTAGCTTATTCCATTTGTCTAAAGCCCTTTTTCCGTAATACCCAGGCATATAGGTGGAGTGCACTTTAAAGTTACTGAATTCGACACACGTATGCAGTGCGCATCAGTACAAGTCTGTAATTCTGATATCAGATCCATCATCAGCACCTATATGGGAATTTATTGAACATGTCAGGTTAAAATGGTAGACTGAAGGGACTATTAGGCATGTCACCTGTGAGTGATCATTGCAGAATCTCTGCTCATGATTCCGGCGCCCTACATGTTTGCCGCCATGTCTAAAGGTTGTGCAAGAGGCCCAACAGAGGAGGGGTGGGGTGACATGGAGCGATCTTTATGAAACACTCAGTGATGGACCCAGTTCACTGCCCATGCATCAGGAGGTCCTTAACCTCCTGTTTATAGCGTTCCATTATTAATGTAGCACTGAAGTATGGACTCGCGTAACAAGCTCTGATCTGGCACGGCCGATTTTGAACGGAGCACATTTGCTGTCTACAATATTGGGTCAACATTTATGAATGATTCAAGAGTGCAGGATGAATTGGTAAAGCACTGCAGCTGGATCGTGGAGCTCCCAGCTGTTCTCCGGACGCTTTTTCTTCACAATAAACTCTATAAACATACCACTTCAGTACATTCGCAGAGCCTTCTCTTGCTTCTGTTGGAGCTGAAAGAAGTGTCTTGTTATCCCTGTATATACCTGTTATTTTTGCAACTCAGTATTATACCATTCGCTATAATTACATTGTGATACTGTGAAAATGTTTCACTATAACTGTGAAGCTGTGCTAGGTGATGATGGGTGAGAGCAAGATGATAATGACGGTGATGCAGTCACTACAGAGATCTCACTTTTTCTACATTTAGCTGAGTGGCTGATGCACTTTAGCTGCATGCCCACAAGGAAATGTTCCAAGAGAGGTTCTGCTCTTGTCTCAACTGCTGGGAGGCAAACGGAAAGAGGTCTGGTAACTGGCGGATTGAGAGACAATACACTTTGGTTTCACACTCTACTAATTTGATCTGACTGTACAACATTCAGGAAAGGGTTGCCTTGAGGAAAACACAGTTGGACTCCATGCTCATAATTTTTCCTCCTTGAAAGTACATTAGCCAGTAAGAAACACATTTAAGTAGCCATCAACCTTGAGCTTTAAAAAGCAGTGTTGGCAGCATATCTAAAATGTTTCATTTATTTAATCTCTAATAATTACTGTTAGTCTCAAGAAGTTTTCTACATTATGAGTTGGTAGAGAGCTATTTAGAGCGAACACATCAATAAATTAGTGCTCAATTGGCTCAAGTGCTGTAGCTTTACTGAAGAGCTAGTTTAGTTTACAATATACACACATTTTAAGCTGCTGAATTGTCATATGCTGTTTGTAAAATGTATATTTAATAGCAATTTTATTTTGGTGAGTGTTGTTATAAGATTAGGTTGAAGAAACTGCAACTTTTGTGTTAATCGCACACTACAGAAAAACAGGCATTCCAGGCTATTTCCACTCACTTCTGATTCATTAAAATTTCAAGTTTGCATTCGGTTTCCAGTACAAAATAAAGATATTACACTGGGGAACACAATTTTTGTTGAGTTAGGTCTGACAGCTGTTTTTAACTAATTTTTGGGTGCGGAATCCAAAACTGATCTCAGTTTTTCTCTATCACGTCAAGTTTTTGAACTATAGGATCCCCGTTTTCTTAGAAAATATGAAAAATACTGTACTTAACAGATATGCGTGTGATAGTACTGACCTATTGGGAGCTGCACACACCTCTCACCGCTCAATTGTGACTGCACAAACAAGTTGCCACGTAGCTGTAGATGAGTCCAATCGTAATCAGCTGGCAAGTCTTACTACAGCTAATCAGTGGAATTTTGCTTATCTGGAGGGTAAACTGTGGAGAAAAAACTTGACGTGCTAGAAAAAAACTGACTGCAATTTTGGAATCAGCATGCCAATTTTAGTTTTAATCAGCATAAAAATCGAACTCAACAGAAACTTTTTTTCAAATTGTTCCCCAGTGTTATTGAAGTTAACAGATAAGATGTTAGTTTTCCCGAATGAGAATTCACAAGTTCAAATAGAGACGTAGAACACAAAGAGTAAAAAATGCTGGTGTAGGATGAAATTGCCTGATCATTGAACGACGAATTATCTGTTCAAAAATGTGCAGCTTAATCAAAAATTCCTATTTATCTGGTTCACTGGGTGCAATGCCAAGAATGGCACATACATATTTACACATACTGTATACTTGTGATCTACTGTCACCGTGTTAATCTGACTGACAGGTGGTTGGTGCACCTCACACAGCTCTCTTTACACTTACCGACGATGCCACCGATGTGAAGTCAATACATTATGAAATCAAGTACATGTGTGAGGGCACACTACTTTTGTTGAATCCAAAGCCTAATAGTCCCTTCAGTCTTACTGAAATAATTAGAGTTCCTACAAATGGTGCTGGTTTTTCTTTCAGGTGGGATCCTGAAGAATAATCCTGTACATCTCCTGGAAGTCAGGGAGGTGTAGGGCAACGTTTTCGTGGTGTTGTTTGACGACGTGTGGTCTAAAACAGGTGGTTTGGACTGGAATGATGAGAGTTTACACGTGGTATAGAGTCCATTCATTCTTTACACACTGGAAACAACATGTCACTCAAGTTATATATCTGCTATATGCCACTTCTCTAAGCAAAGTAAATGGGAACCAGTTAGCCATTGCAGCTCCAACAGCTTTGTAGAATCTGTCCCACAGTAAAATGACATTGGTGCACATGCAGGTTTCTTATTGAATATACTATTTGCTCCTGTGGTGATACAACCATCTACACTGTGCTTTCCAAGACATCTGGGTGTCGTGAGCAAAGAAAATAAACCATGGTGAGCCCTTACAAGCCATGCACAGTACTTTGCAGTGCATGCAGCTGTTGCTCCGCATCAATCACCATTGTCCCTCTCTCAATGAGCAAGATTTAAGCAAAAAAAAGGAAAGTATGCAATACAAGAGAAAAGGAGTCGGAAAAGGTGTGTTTCAGTGAAATTGGGCAAGACATTGTAGAAGTGGACCTCTGATCTGAACAGAAAGCACTTTCAAAACATGACGTGCCTTCAAAACGCTTGAATTAAAAGGGATTTCAAACAGTTTGAGACCAAATGCTAATAACAGAATACCAACGCACAACCTCAACAGAGAAAATAAAATGAACTATATGTGACTATATGTTCCCCCATCTGCCCTAAAAGTTTACATACAAGCTATGTCACAAGCCTGATATTAGTAATGGGCAGTAATCGTTGTATATGAGTGTAATACTTTGAGTGTTTCAATACAACTATATTTCATCACTGTGTTTGTTTTTATTGCTACCTCCAGAAATACTGCTGTTGCTTTGCCACTTATGAGATGGACCTTTCCACAGTTTGGCTCACAGCTCGCTCTCATATTTCCTTTTTATCACAACTACAGCTTATGACCTCAGCTCTGATTTGCGCTTCAGGGGGTCTTTAAAGAAACCTCAGTAAGCATTACTCTGTGTCAGACTGCCTGCGTCCATCTGTGTTAATGTAGCAGAGATAATATTTTCACGGCAGAGGGGTATTTTACAGTACTTCTCCGAAGCGAGAGGGCAGAGTAAAAGTGTAATGAACAATGATCTCTTAATTACCAGGATTTTTCTCTTCACATTGGTAATACCGATAACTAAAAGAATAGCCTAGGACTGTTTTTGTTCTCACTTTATTTTGACAACATCTTTATTACATTACGTTAAGACAAAGTGTGCACAGACATGCTGGCAAAGTTACTGTAGTTCAGATTTTCATATAGCTTTGGTTTCTACACTGTACAGCACCATATGCAGTTGGTGTCACAAATTAGGTGTCTTCTCTTTGAGCTAGGCTATTTTTATTTACTTCTTTTACAATGTGATTCACACAGTTCTTGTTCTTCTGCAGAGTTCTGAGATGAATTAGTTTGAGACTGGATTTGTTGTGGACATTTGGTTATTCTTCAATAGTCTGGTGCTAATTGTGCATGTTTAGGTTGGGTTAACTGCAGATGTTCTACTGTGTGTTATTGTGGTTTGAGACTGCAAATGGAATTGCCTTCAGATAGCTGGAAATGGAGTTAATCAGCTGTGGATGAGGGAAAATCTTTTTTCGTTGACTACCTTGTTTTTATTATTGCTATTGGAATACATTTTATTTTTCTGTGTCTTGTGGTCAAAAAAGTAAATGAATGAACACATGAATGAAAGGAGGTTTGACTTTGGAGAGATCTATGTAGGTGCACGCCCACCAGTTTGAGTGAGGAAAATATCGCAGCTTTCAGTTGGGTTGTTGACCTGGTCCAAGCAGGAGATCAGCGGACACTGAAAACTTTAGATGACTTGAGTTTCTCTCTCTTCCATGTTTGCTCTGTCTTTCTCGCCCACTTGTGCACACTCTTCTTATGTCTCTCGCACTCACTTTCTATGTCTTTGTTCTTGCTTATTTATTAGACTAAGCAGTACGTGATGTTCTTAAATGTCGTTTAAACCTCAGTAACATCAAACTAGATTAAAGGGGTGGGGGATCATTAATCCAGATCAAATGACAAGCGTTTACTTATCTACATCAGTCGCAGATGTGGGCTTAACCCACTTCTCTGTGAAAGTAGGGATGCACCGATACTGCTTTCGATACCTTAACATCTGGGAATCTGCAGATACCAAGTACTGATCCCATACCAGTGATCCCATGTTCTCCAATTTGCAATCTGTTTTCCTCACTGCATGGAACTCGCTGGTCCCAAGCTTATCTGAAGGATCAGTATCGGGGCAGATCTGGACATATCTTAATGGACAGGTATTAAATATTGAAATAAACCTGATCGAATCCTTTTCTTTACTGTACTTTCATCCACATCATACCAATAATTTAAGATGATCAGTTTAATAATTTTGAACCAGGACCTCAAGTATTTGGGCCAAGAAGCTCATGAAAAATAAGGTGTGCCAAATTTAGCAGGTTACAGGTGTTATTTCAACATTGCATACCCTCTGCTTTTACTGTAAATACAGTATATCATTATTTTTACTACGTATAATGAATGAATGAATAAAAAATATTTTCTTATCTCATTTTCAGATTGTAGTATGAGTTTGCACTGGGCAGGTGTGCCAATTAGAAAAATATCAGTAGATACCTGTTATTAAAGGACTCAGATTGGGATCAGGGCCAAAATAAACTTGATCAGGACATCCCTACTTTCTTTCTTACAAAACGAACTCATTATGAGCACTGGAGAAAAGTAAAGCAGTAGGGCATCTTAAAAGTGAGCTGTACTTTATTAGGTGTAGAAAGACTTCAAATGTTATTATGGCCTCCTCTGAGTTCATGGCCAAACATCTGATGGCAAATTGTTTGATAATCTGATCAGGTGCTTCCTATACGAACCCTTTGTACTCCTAATCCATAATTCATACCTTCAATACTGTACTATATGATCTGAGAGGACTGTCCACACTCATTAGAGTGAAAAGCACCTCTCCTCTCAAATCATGGAGAGGCAACTGATGCTCAGATCCCAAAACAGAGGAACAAGATATGATGCATTATTTAAGAGTATCGATCACTTTTATCAAATCGATGAGATGGCAGGAAAAAAAGAAGCTGCTTGTATGAAAGTCACGCTCGGCTCACGGCCCTTTCTGTTTGAAGTGTTTCAGCCTTTCAAGAGAACATAAGCAGATCAAAGAGTAACCAGAGCTGCTAAGATAGAGGGGGAGGTATGTGTGGGTGAATGGAGGAATTCCTCCAAAAGGGAATGGCCTCAGTCCATATCACAGTGCCAGAGGGGGAGATGTGTAGAAGCTCACTGTAATTACCTCTCATCTAACGGTCCTCTTCTGATATATCTTTGCTTACTGGCACTTTGATGGGCTTTCTCGTTGTCACCCACATTTTGAACTTGAGCAGGCAAGTCACAGTTGTAGTTACAAACCCATTGCTATACCTGTATACACAGGGATTCTGGTGCTTGTTTGCTGAAAGGTGGGGATCCACAAAACAAACAGTAGGATTTGGGGGACAATTAAAAATAAGCGGCCCAAGCTATATTCTTTTAGGGGGCCCAGAATTTCTACATACGCACTCATGGCAAGATTTTGGTCGCAGGATAACTAGCTGAGTTGCAGCAGAATATCAACCAAATGTAAGAACTTTGGCCAATATTTTGCAGTTGTAAACAAAACCATAAAAGATCTACTATTACAAAAACTACGTTCCTCTTAAACCCAAGCAAGATGTCCATATGTGGTTCCCAACCTTATTAGGTCCCAAGCCTGAACTGATAGGCTCAAGTATATTATATATTGTTGGTGGAAATCTGAGGTGTATGTTCTGTGCAGTCAGACTAACATAGCCAATGTGGTAGTGAGACAAGAAATATACTAAATTTCAGCATCACACCAATTTGTAACTTTATTGATCGTTTATTTTCCCCCTAAACGCAGACGTGGATATATATATTAATAAATCATGATTTCTATCTTTTTAACTTATCTGAGCTACTTCACAGCAATCTTTCCATGGACCCACTGGTAACTGTAGTATCCCTGGATGGAAATCACTGCTCAAGGGCCTTATTATTATTATTGTGTTATTTGAACACAACAAGGAATAGGTATATTAGATTATATGTACCGTATAGCATGGTTGAAATGTATAGAGGATAAGTCTACTTCCTCTGTTGGTCCACATTAAAATGTCTTCAGTTACTACCCTGTCAAAGCATACTAGTCTAGTTCTGAGATATAAAAACAAAAAAGCATGAAATGGTTTTCTGTCTTTTATCTCCTACTGTATGTTGTGTGAATGCTTCTTTCACATAATGTCTCATTTAAGAGTGCTGGTGGATACTACTCTGCATCTGAACTGATTATATGCATACGTGCACCAGAAACGTGCCCTGCAGTCTTTTTGACATGAACAATAAGCGTGTTAATGTTAATAAGGTTACAGAGATAAATGTTCTATTTAACATCATATTCCACTGGTCTAGACATTTGACATTATTCCTTTTTTTAATGTGGTTTATTTCTCTATCTTCACTGGAACAGAGGCTCTATCTGAGATTCAGTTACACAAGAATTATCACATACTTTTATTTTTCTAATATAATCAAGCTCTCATTTTTATAAGAGACAGTAATAATTTATTTCTGCCTCTAATAGCCTATACATCACTGGCAGGGTGTATATTTCATTTTCCTGAAGCATGAAGGCGAATAGAAATCTTAATGATTTGCCCTTGCTAGCATAATTTTAATTATGGATTTTCCTCTACATGATCGATTTGGAGAAAGCCATAGTAATACAAGTTGTACATTCTACTGTATTAAATATTTGATATCCATTAAATTTTTATGATTAATGTTCTGGAAAGAATCAGTTTCTCTAAGCCGCTTTATTGCAGACTAAATTAGGGGTTTTACTCCCTTAGCAAAAGATATAGCCATATATTGCACCAAAGCTTTGCCTGTCATGAGAAATGGAGCAATTTCATATTGATTATAAGGGAATTTTAAATTGAGAAAAACGGCCCTCAAATGGAAGATTTTACAGATGTTGTATGTCTCAGATGATAGAGTTAGATTTCACAACACAGTATTTCATTGTTCTCTTCCTTAGTGTTTTGTGCAACGGCTCTTTTATTTTTTAATGTATTGATGTTTAGTTTTAGTTTGAGTATCACACACTCTGTGTGCTGAGCTCATACATGTTCGCGAGGCATTTGAATCCATCAGTCTGTGCAGTTATCTGTGCATCATACAGAGCAAGTTGGCTTTTTTTTCCTGTATTTACAATTGTGTCCCTGTTACAACCGTTTCAAAATACATCAAGTCTTAAAGTGTAACAGAGATTTGTATAATAATAATAATACTGTTGCTATTGTCTAAGCTTCAAGTCTCTGGGTGGGTGTCTCCCTTGGCAATGGTTGACTGACTGAGACCTGGCATTGCTAGGAGACACACTGTTAACTACCATGGTACTGACTGGAGCACGTCAAAGCCATGTAGCCTACAAATATGACACAAGAATGTTTTTCCCCCCTTTTTAAACAAACCTACATAGTGTTTGGTTATGTACAACCTCCTCCCCCCTCCACATACACACACACACAATCACAAGACAGAGTAACATGTAGCATATACAGTGCTTAACAAATTTATTAGACCACCAAGGTGTGTAAGGTGTTTGCAACCGCTGCCCTAAATTAACAGTATTGCTGATTACCAAAATATTTTTTTATGTTTCTGTAATGGTTAATCCACCAGTATGTGCAAGCTCTTTAATCAAAATGATATCTTTAATGCTAAAATATAATTATTGTTGTTATCCATGAATTTTCAAATTTACTGTTTTACAAAAAAGCAGAAAAAAATAGTAAAGCACATTATTATTTTTTGATTGAGATGCCAAATTACAGTTATTTACTTGCATTCCTGAACAGAAAAATTTGTTTTAGTGGTTGTATGTTATTCTTGATTAATTTCTGACTTCTCAGAGAATTCCAGTGTGCTGGCTCAAATTTGGGTATAAAACCGTGAATTCAGTTTGAAATTCCTCACTCCTGTTCAAAATGGTGAAGCGTAGGGAACTCACTGAGAAAGAAAGAGTCCGAATTAAAGCACTTCATGATGCTGGATGGTCTTTGAGACAAATAGGGCAAGACAAAGTGTTCTCACAGTGTGGTCAAGTATGCCTTGGACTTGATTGCAGAGACTGGTACTTACAAAATGCGTCAAGGAAGAGGCCGAAAACGAAAGCTAACTGAAGCAGATGTCAGGCACCTCAAGATTTTAAGTACTAGAGACAGAAGGAAGACCACTGCTGATCTTCAGGCAGAGATTAATGCTTCAAGATCAGAATCTGAGAAAGTCTCCAGAATGACCATAAGCAGACGACTGAAGGAACAAAGCTTAAAGGGAAGAATAGCTGCTAAGACGCCATTATTGAGGCCTGCAAACATCCAAAAACGCCTCAAAAAGGGAGCACAAACACTGGACTGTAGATGACTGGAAGAAGGTACTCTGGACGGACGAGTCCAAGTTTGCTAGATGCATTGCACCCACAGTGAAACACGGTGGAGATTCCATTATGGTATGAGGTTCAATTTGTTGAAACGGCATGGGCAAATTAGTTAAAATCGACGGTATCATGAACAAGAAGGTCTACCACAACATCTTGGTGCATCATGGAATCCCTTCTGGACTGAACCTGATTGGTCGTGGGTTCATATACCAAGAAGACAATGACCCCAAACATACTGCAAAGCTGTGCAGAGACTACTTGACCAAGAAAAAGGAATCTGGAGTACTGGAACTGATGGACTGGCCAAGTCAAAGTCCAGACTTGAATCCTATTGAACAGATCTGGGATTTATTGAATTCAAAAATAGATCGCACAAAAGTTTCATCCAAAGCAAGTCTCTGAGAACAGCTAGAAACTATTTGGAACTCAATAACAAAAGAGACTGTCGAAAAGTACATAAAAACAATGCCAGTAAGAATGCAAGCTGTTATCAGGGCCAAAGGAGGTCATACAACATATTAAGATTTTTGATCAATATATATGAATAAGGACTATTTAGTTGTTCCAGTTTGTCATTTGCCTAATAAATAACAATGCAATTTTTAGTTTGAAACAAGTTTTTGTCAGATTTCTAAAATATTTGTGTTTTCTCATTTTTTATGACAGGTGGTCTAATAAATTTGTTAAGCACTGTATATATATACAATTTCTAAAGAGGAGTGGCAATTACTATTGTTACTGTTCCTTCATGCCACATTTTCTCATTTTCTTTACCAATTCATATTCATCCCAATATAGTGTACAACTCACTAAGCCTTACCATCAATAGTATGGGATGCTCTCAAGGGAGTATGTTTTCATACTGTTCACTGTATATATGACAAATGTTTTAGCATCACCAGAGAGATAATGAAGTAATAAAACAAGCCAGAATCACCCCAGCCTCCAAAACCATATTTCATCCACTGAGCAGGTACAGTGCCACATGTAGTCCAATCTTTAACCAAGTATCCTGATTGTGTATCTGATCAGAGGGGACCGCAGCACCTTCCTATCTCTGAACATGGAGGTGTTGGAGGGCAGCGCTGTGCATGAGGAGATATGGGAAGAGGCAACAACAGGAGAGTAATGAGCCACCAAACCCTGACGCCTGAGTTTTGTAAATCCTAATGATTCTGGCTCCAGTTCAAAGGAGAAAGGCCCACTTGAAGCCAACTTTCATTTCCCAGTATAGAATAGTGTGAATCTCATCTCCTAAAAGAATTACAGGTATCACACTCTCCACTGACCGCCTTGCACACCTTCTCTGTCAATCAAAAAGCAGCAGGAGAAACCTACATTTTCCCCACAGAGGAGGTAGTGTGTCCTACAGGTGCAGGGCTGTAGATATAAAAGTCTGTTAATAACCTATCATGTAGATAAAATCTAATTTGCCACATTCACTTGATAAGTAGTCTCAAATTTGCATGCTCAGTAGCATGTCAGTTGAGAAAGTAAGGGGAGATTCTACACAGCTCTAGTTATTAAACCACTGTCACATATGGGTAATGCAATGAAAGTGAACAGTTCTTAAATTCGTCTTTGAAGTGTTCACATCTTTGTGCTTTGTAGCTGTCTCGCTTATGTAACTGTTCTACTGGGAATAGCTTTGGCACGTTGCTCTCATTCTGGGATTGCTGCAACACA
The DNA here is from genome assembly GCF_043641665.1 of Enoplosus armatus. Taxonomy (NCBI): domain Eukaryota; kingdom Metazoa; phylum Chordata; class Actinopteri; order Centrarchiformes; family Enoplosidae; genus Enoplosus; species Enoplosus armatus. The sequence goes on along the minus strand of NC_092180.1, from coordinate 23,117,580 downwards.
TTTGACGTGGAGGTATAATTCTCAATGTCACTGAGTTCTCAGTTTTCTGACGAGCACAGGCAGCGGAGCAAAAAAATACTGTTTTCTTTCCCCTGTTGCACTCCCTTCGTTGTTGATCTTGGCCCTTTGCTGCAGACAAGCCACAATAAAAGGTTTACTCCTCTCAATTGCAGCTCTCAAAATGATTAAAATAACCAGTATGCTTGGTGTAAAACCCAACGTATATCACACAACAGCAGTTGTTTTTTTTTATCTGCAAATCAGACAAAAAGTGATCCACTGAAGGTTGTTTCTGCCACAACAAGAAAAGAAGCAAGGGGTGTTTGTTGAGGGGAGTAATTGTCACTTCATCTTTGAGCCCTCTGCATCTCTGACAAAATATTTATCTCACCGTGGCACAAGCAGTATTGTGGGCTGGGGTATAGATATAAATTGCGTTTTTATGTTGTTCTATTGAAAGGGGTGGGTAGGGACTAAAATGCTATTTCAGAAAATCTTACTCTGCTACATTTACTGCTTACTTGGGATTTCTCTCCAGTTCCGCCTCTTAATATTACTCCCACATGACACCGTCCATGCAACATTCTCCTATCTGCAAGTTCATTATCATCAATAAGTCAAGTATATTCTATCTTTCATCATCATATCATGCATTTCAACTGCAGCACCTTTTTTTTTTGCAATGTAAACCAATTTATTTCTCCCCGCTATTGCAGATAGTATTAAACAATGCCCTAAGAGTAGAGGCTGTCTGAATGGGAATGATTTATTACAAAGAGAGTAGTCTGTGCGTTGGTTTGCAGAGCTCTGCAGTGTAAAATAACCTCATTTATATTCTATATTGCTCAGGCTGCCTCACTTAATATTCCTGTCAGCACTCTTATGCCATGCCTTCTGTTGGCTTTCGCCTGCAATAAAGCCACTACCTTTGAAAAGAAACAAACAATATTTAACACGTTTCATCAGATTAGTGCAATGCAGTAGGAACACCTTTAATACAAAACAACGTGGTCAAGCAAGCCACGGAGCTCATTGTGTGAGGATAGATTTGCATCATTGTGCTGCGGACATGAGGATTAAAAGGTAAGATATGTGACTGACAGAATGCCATTTTGCTGCCTGTACCTTCAGAGGATCTCAGAGTGCTTAAGAAGTAAACATAATCATTAGTAAATAAGGTGATGACATCGCTTATTATGTAACCACAACGTGACACTTCTCGTCTGAATTCTGTAATGACTACATCCTATTGGATCTCAACGAAAACAAATATACATGTGTTTTGCTCACATTTGCGTTCTGTAAAAACTTCATGCCATATTAAGGTATTAGTAATGGTTATTAAAAGAATTAACAAGAACCACATCATATCCCAACATGCATTTCTTTAAATCTTTCATCACAATATATAAATTAAATACTTTTGTACTGCGGTCTGGGTTTCAGCAAGCATCCTCTCTTCATACCACCACACAGAATAATCTCATGTTTCCCCCCCTTGTCATCGTTCTTCTTCTTTAATTAGCTAAGTCAGATTGGGCTAATTGCTCTTTATGAACTACAAGACTGTCTTTGAGTGCCCCCCCCCCCCCCCCCCCACAACATCATCTCTCACTTCCACACAAATGGGTAATTATGACCACAGCTAAATGGCTTAAGAATTGATTTACCATGGCTAAGAAGATGTGAAGTAGCATTACCATGAAATGTGTCCGTGTTTTGCTGGAATATGTTTATTAGAATTATTTAATCTTTATTTTTATCTAAAGTGACAGCAGTAACAAACTGTATCTTGAAAAGCATGAATGTTTTGGTCAAAAAATATGAAACAAGCAGGTAAGAGCAACTTGCAAAGTGACTAAACAAATGGTGAAAAGGCTGCTCCAGTAGCAGTCCAGTAGGGTCAAGGTCTTAGCTAAACAGAGAATTGACAGCTTCATATTGAATCCGGCTCATGTTTTCTCATTTACTAATTAACTTCAAGAGGCTGTACTGTGTATCCTTTCAACCTATTTCAGCTGAGACCTTGGGCACAGATTGGAAAAACAGTTCTGTGATTGTAAAAAGAACAGAAATTATTATTCATCAACTGTGAAACTGAGACATATTTTTACCTTAATAAACAACAACTTTGTGATCAGAACAACTATACCATCATTTAAGTTTTTTTAAAGGTCCCATATTATTATACATTTCAGCTCTATATCTGTATTCTGGGATTCCACTAGAGTAGCTTTGCATACTTCACAGTTCATAAAAGTCCTTATTTATCTTCTACTGGCCCTTAATGCAGCCCCTCAGTCTGAAACAAGCCGTTTTAGACAAACTGAACAACCTCCAAAAACTTGAAGAGGAGTCCTGAGCAGAGTACCTGTACTTGGTGGGTGTGCTGTGCCTGGAGCAGATGACCTGCTATCCAGATACAGATGACATGTTTTTACCGGGTGTAAATGGTACCAGGCAAATTCAACTACTGTGCCAAGTTTGTGGCAGGGTGGTTATGTCTAAAGTGTAAATGATGCCACACCCACCACAACACCCTGTGTTGGACCACCAAATTATTGTAGTTCTTCTTTGCTTCACGACAATCCATACATTTTTTTTCAATATGCTGCTAACAGGCAATCGAGACAGAAAACCTTTAGAAGTGCACCCTCAACAGACTACCGAAGAAACACTAACTTTAGGGGAAGTTTCATGGAAATGGCAAGACTTTTGTTGTGACGACATCCATTCCTCATAAGGACATATAAGAAATACAATATAGACACATGTTCACACACGCCTACACTCATACACAAAGACATCAATCAAATACATTCCTTTAAGAAGACCTGTTTCCTTTCGAATAAAATGCAGGACCAAAGGAAATGAAGGGGTAGCTGGCTGAGCTTTACAGTTCCCGGGTCTTGTAGAAACTCTTATTAGCATTAGCAGGGGTATGCATAAGGCTTACTTTATTGTTGAAAATAATGTGCTGTTTCTTAAAACGTCATTTGCATGGCATTAAACGTTCATCAACCAAACTAAAAGTAGCAGGAGCCTGAATGTTGTGCTCAAACAAAGCTGAAACGGTCCTGTAAATGGAACTAGCAATACATTTAAATGACATGAAATGTTTTCTGAAAGAGGAGGTGAAAGACGGCTCCTGTGTTGACCTGCTTGCCAGGTGATGTCTCCCGAGAGAGGCAGCTGTGCCACCAGCAGTACAATGCCACACCTTTGGGCAGCACAAGACACTTTTATTCATCCACACACTTTACACAAGCCACTCAAGACAAGCAAAAAAAAGAAGTATGCAGCCATTAAAAGCTGGTCGATTCTCAGTTCCTGCCCTCTTCAGAATGTGTTCAAGAAGGCCAAACCAAGCGCATGATTTTTGTTCAGGCCTTTGGTAGAGATCTCTCATGGAACGAAACAAAAGGCGCAATACAGTAACCGGTTTGCTCCTTTTCTCCCCCCCTTTCCACAACACTCCTCCGAGTGGTCTCACAGTTAGCATCATAATAAAGCCTTTTTAATTGACATAGATAAGGATATGAGGAGAAAACCAAGTGCCCAAGGGAAAGGTTTTGTGTTTGCCTGGACCTGATGCAGTGAATGTGCTCTGTTAATCAGATGTGAACACATGGCTGATGAGTAGGGGCCCTCTGCTAATTGGCAGTGTTTGTCTGCTGGTGGTTGTGTTCCTTCAAGGACCCAGCAGCCTCCCATTGGTATTCAGGGTACTGCTTTGTGCTCCCAGCAGTGACGCCACACCAATAGGGAGAGGGACCCAGGACCCTTCCATTCACTTAACAAGGGAGACTTTCTCCCAGCGCTGAGCAGGACTCAACCCCTCCACCACGTGTCAAACATCCCTGGAGCACACCTTCTTCAGAACTCATAGCTGCGGAAGAGTTTCCAGCTGAATGCTACTAACAGATATAATTGCTTTAGCTGCAGCAATAAATTACAATTGACATCATTTTGTAACACTGCAGCAAAGGTTTTCATCCTTGTAAATGATTTAATCTGTTTTTATCTATAATTGGCAACTTTGGGTACCATAGATATATAGCAGCCCTTTGAATGCGTTTGATCCATGATTAAACTTTTATAGAAAAGTCGACAAATCATCAGATTTCAGTTAATTATTGATATTATTTGCTTTATCTCATCAGTTCAATTTGAGTTAGATGTTGCTGCCTTTCAAAAAGAAGGAATCAAAACTGGCTCACAAGTCTCTCTAAAATGGTGGTACATAAAATACTTTCAAATCTAATAGATTTAGAGATACATTGTGCGTTCGTTGCTGAAGCAGTACAGAGCAGCACAATAACACAACTCTGGTCAACAACAACATAACTCTGGTCTCTGCAGCTGGGAGGTCCGTTAATACTTTTGTAATGCTCTACCAAACTAATGCAAAACCCCTGCCATTAAAATTACCCACTAACCCTAAAACACATACAGACGGTTGACAAATTAAAGGAAAAACCAGCATAAATGAGTGGAGAAACAAAACGAATGTATATGCCTCCATACAGGGCCCAAGAAGTCACTGACCTGATTGCATCATATGGTATGGCCTTCACAGTTGCCAGATCTTAAACACTTCTGGGAGATTTTGGAGCAACATGTTAGACAGCGATCTCTCTAAAATGGTGTCTTATTCAGTGTTGTCATTCAATGTTTAGTTCAGAGAAAGATATAAAGATTATCAATATACAGGTAGGTTGGAAAAGAACATGTTAAAATGGTAAATAATATAATAAATATGATATATGATAAATAATGTCCATAACAAATCGACTTGTTTCCCATCGCTGTCTCTTCAATGATTCATTAGTGCATCGTCAGCTCCAGTGTTTGTTTGTCACTGATATAAATTGACAGCCTTGGCTCCTTTGCTTTGAAAGCAATTTCCTGGTCATGTTCACAAATTAGGATTGGACTGCACAAGAACATACTAATTACATATGAGAAATCCATTTAGCAGTAAGTAACTCATTCTGTATTGTCAGAGGCCTCTACGTTATTGTTCATTGTTTTAAGAATAATTCATGACAGTGATGTAAGTCACATAATGAAGCATTAAGAGCTCAATGTGCAAGAGACACATTTGCTCCCACTTCATTTGTTAGCATATTGCTGCCAATTATGCTTGTTACTTTATTAAAACATGTTGTTTGTTTGCAGGCTCCCTCCTCATATCACAGCCCAGTTTAATATTCCACATTCAGACTGAGGGAAGGACAAGTCTCTCAAACCTTTGACTTCCATTAGCTAAAATCACGTCCCCCAAGAGATCAAAAATACTTTAACTTCGCTGCAGGTTTTCTGCAGAAATCCATTTTTGACCTCAAGATTGCTATTAATATGTATATTTTGAAATTGAAGTTCAGTTTTGAAGCCTTTTCCGTAAAGGTCAGGTCTTTTATGAAAATTAAGAGGAAGCTAGACGTTTGTGATGGAAAGAAGAAAAACATGCTCTCTTTCTGATTGAATCGAGTGAGTAAATGTTAGTAGTTGTAGTTCGGATTTTGTTTCATGCCAATAGCACTGGTCATAAAGCCAGGAGGCTCTGAAACTCAGAGCAGGAACATTTGTGTGTGCATGTTGGTCCTGTGAAGATTCTGTGCACTGGTTGGATTGTAATGACCTTTGGGTGGTTGCCTAATTAATTAGCATTCTTGGACTGGATATACTAGAAAACCTCTATTGCCACTTGAAACTACCTCCTAAACATCACATGCTTTTTCCACAGCTAGACATGCAAACATTACATACTTGATATGAAGCTCATTTATTACCATCAAACCATTAAACCAACAGCATTCCAATCACATTTCAGATTGATTGAAATAAAACTGAGGGAGCTGAATACACATTTTGCTCATGTACTTACATTTACATTTTCGGCATGTAGCTGACACATAAGGAAAAAAAATTGTGTTCTTTGTGATGAAGTATTTTCATCCCAGAGGTCATATAGCAACACAGCCCATTATCTGCTCAGTTTTTCACCTCTGCACCACTGGCTCATCATTCTGTCATGTAGTATGGGAGCTGTCAACAGTGACACCCTCGACTAGTTGGGTGTCAAGGATGGATGGTACAGCCTGCACAGCCTCTTCATTTAACCCAGAGTTTTACTCCACAGCCATGCTAGCTAAATGAAATGAGGCTGGCTGCTGGATGGTGGAGGCATGTTTGATCTGTCTTAACACATGCTGCCTGAGATGGGCTGAAAATGGGATTAGCTCTGGGTTTAAGGGAAAGTAGTGACCGTTCTATCCTGAAAATCAACAGCATTGGTTGTTGTTAAACAGCCCAGAATGACCTGTGTTTACGTTGATTGCCATCACAGGTGTGACGTTCTTATAAAAGATGGCGTTGATGGATGGAAAGCACAAAGCATGTGTGCATTATAATGAGAACCACGTGGACTCAGTAGTGTCATTATTATTGGAATGAGAATCGTGTAAACTTAATGTGATGGAGGGGTGAGGGGTGCTACAGCAATTACTGTTTGAGGCTTTAATGAATACACCGGGGCAACGAATTTCAAGAGTACAGGTGGAGTTTTATTTAAATTACACAGATTTTCTTACAGCTCTGATGTGTAGATTGAACACTTTCAAAGAAGCAGTCATTGCCTTAAAACATGAAATATCAGTGAGAGGAGTGAGACCTGCTTCGTTTTGTTACATTTCTCTTGGGAAGAATCAATGGGAAAAAAACAGCAGCTGCATCTGTGGCATAATCGAGCACTTTGAAAAGAACTCTGGGATTGTGGGTAATTGCTTCAATACTGTTTGCAAAGTAGCCTACCTTTTGATTAAAGTTTTTCAATACTTTAATTAGATGGATACTAGGCTTCAAAGGCTATTGGCACTTTGTTACTGGAAAATTCTTTTTTTCTTTTGTTACAACCTGGGTCTTGCTTCACACTTTTATCATATTCCCAGCTACTTAAAAGCAGAGTTGGCCATCAAATTAACGGTAGACACCAGGATAGTTGACTAATCAAGTGGATTGATCCCCAGGGGGTTTACAGTACTGGTGCTGCCATTTAAGATTAGAAAGTAGTATAAATTTAGAAATAAAAGTATGTACAAAATATAAAAATAAGAAATAGAAAATAAAAATATACACATTTACAATATTTAAGTGAAAAATAAAAGTTAAAAATATATACAGCAGCAATGTATATGTATATATATATATGTATGCATTTAAGAATAGGTAATATTGAGGTAGTATATGTAGAAGATTTCCAGTATATCGACCACTAGAGCTGCGTTTGCGTTGGACAAAAACGGGATTTCGAAAAGTGGTGGCGGTGGGGGTTAATTGTAGCTTCAATGTCTGGAAAAGGCTCACATTTCAAAGAGGTGAAAGCTTTACAGAAATTAGTGGCAAAGGTGAGGTGTGTTAAAGATGATCAAGAAAAAATCTAATCTAATACTTTTGAAGATGTGAGACCCAACAGAGGGATTTCTTTCCTTTTCCTTTTGTTGTGACGACATCCATTCCTCATAAGGACATATAAGAAATACAATATAGACACATACTGTATGTCCATGTTCACACACGCCTACACTCATTCACAAAGACATCAATCAAATACTGTGTACATTCCTTTAAGAAGACCTGTTTCTTTTCGAATAAAATGCAGGACCAAAGGAAATGAAGGGGTAGCTGGCTGAGCTTTACAGTTCCCGGGTCTTGTAGAAACTCTTATTAATATGCGATATGAGGAGATCGTGTTCGGCTGAGTTTTGATCTTCAGTATAAAGTATAAGAAAATGAGAGAGAAAGCTCACACATCCTCGGGGTAGGTGTTGATTTGAAAGGAGAAACAAAAGAATAATACCCTTTGATGTGAAAAATAAAACCGACTGCTTCGCAGCTTTGATGGGAGAATGTCAGGAAACAGCAGTCTAATTGGTGTTGTAATCTCTGAGGAAGTGAGGGCGAAGGGGAAAGAATGAGGCTTCGTGGCCCTGCGTCCCCCCGATTGGACAGATGATGGGGTTAAAGTAGATATGAGCTAGACACCAAACATTTAGCATCGTGTTTTTCACTGCCACACACCAACAGGCAAGGTTGGAGAGCTACAGACGATGTGAGTGGATGCCTGGAGTGGTGAATCAACCACTGGAATTGTTGATAGCATCAGGATACTAATATTGACCGATACTGAGAGTTTTACCCACTAAACTGTGTTCATTGCTCAACTCCATAAACATTTTGGTGTCAGTCAACTTTTTTTGAGGCACGTCCTCCAAACCTGTCCAGTGAATTAGTAAGGCAGCGAGTGTAATATACCCATAACATCTTGAAAGCAAAAATAGGAAACATCATGAACTGCTAGTTCCCTGGTTATGACAAGAGACAGTACAGCAATAAAGCACAGCTTGGTCTGCTTTATGGGTATCATCTGCACGGCTGGAAAATGTTTTAGACCAATAAAACTGTGTGGCTGAAAGTAGCCTGTTACATAATTCAACCATAATCCCACATCTGCAATAGATGGTGAAGGCGTGGACTGCAAGCTTTTCACTTCTGTACGGAGACATACATCCTTAAAACATGGCTGATGGTCATTGAAAATGTCTTGACAATGGGTGAGGCTGTCTTAAGTTAAGGGCATTTTTAACAAGTTATGTAATTTTTTGCTGCTTCCATAAGAAACTGAGGCTGATGTTAAAATGAGAGCAACTTTTCTTTTTATGTGCCCCAGTCTAAGTCCTGTTAGGTATTATTTCTACATCATGGAACCAGTTCTTTTAGCACAACTCCACCTTTATGATTTAAATGTCTCACTATGCAGACTTTTCATACTAAATATGCTGCTCATCCATTTTTTTTTCCAGTTTTACAAACAGCAGTAGAAGACAACAGTGTCCCTCAGTAGTACCCAATGTGAGCAAACAGGATGAGCTTGCAGAACTGGCTCTCAGTGAGGAGAGAAAAAGAGGCTTTGCAGATTTTTCGTACGCAGCAACAATAGAGATATCCATAGTAATTAAGGAAGTCCAATAAAAACATTGATAGTACAGTAATGAAATAAGCCATGTTACGACGGAGGCCTCGGAGTCTTGGTGAAAGCTATTGTAATTGAGGAGCAGTTGTGTTATCCCAGGCTCCATTAAAATTTCATCACCCTTGCACATTTTCCATGAACGGTATTATTCAAATTATGCTAAATCACATCAGCTTGCCTGCTTGGCAATGCAACGTTGCCCATTACAATGACCGAGGCAAGATTCCCAAAGTCTAGAAAGGGTCTGCATGTGATTCAACAGCATGCTTCATATTCTAAACAGATGCTGAGAAGCTACTGAGTATTGGCCCTTGGCCTCTGAATATTTGGAAGAGTGAGGAGTAAGAGTATTGAAACCAGCACATTTGAGACAAACTTGCTTTATTCAAACAAGCAGAGCACACATGGTTTTGAAATAAAGATGAAAAGTGTAAACTGAATTGGCTTGGGGGGCAGTTAGGCCTCTGTTATTTTCTGCATAAATATTCTGTGGACGTACTTATTACATCTATCATCATAGGTATTTTGTGCTCCATACAGTTGTTCATAATTTAAAATGATTTCACTGCTACATTCATTACAACTGACTGAATAACATTGGCTGAATATCTGAAAATAAATATATGCAAGGGAAGCATGTACCTCCCTTTTCTTATTACATACATGGGAACATGTTTAATTAAAAAACAGCAGCGTGTTATTCACACTGCAGTGTAGTTCACAGTACTGCACACAACACATCCCAAAAAAGTCCAACGCAGCTTGACACTGATTTGTTACTGCATGTAACTCAGTTTGCAGTGAAATATTCAGCGGGTGGAGGGAGCGCCTACTCTCCTGCCCATAATAAGTCACTCGCTAACACACTGAGCGTTGCCTGTCTTAACCTAGGCCACGGGAACGTCATTATGATTATAGCAGTGATTTCATGATACCTGGCTGTTAATAATACATGATAAATAGCTGGATGAATGGAACAAAGCAGTGTGTAATATTAGGTGACCCCGTGTTATTAGCACTGAGAGGAACCATTAGCGGGTTGCCTTAACCTGCCTTAATGAGGTCTCCCTGCTCTGGGAGTGAATAGGACGATTGGTGCATACGATAAAGGGGGAACAGGAGTTGAGGCTGGAGAACATACACAGCGGTGTGTGTGGTCGCTATGTTGCAGACGCTTCCGGGTGTGTCTGTCTATTAATACGTCAATGCTTCATTTTTATGACCTTGCTACCCTTTTATTTATTTATGTATGTGTTTATTCATATAAAGAATTTTGGTCCATAGCATTTCCATCTTCTGCTCTAAAATGATTGTCTTCATGCCTCACCTCTGGACAGTTCTATGCATTTTCTGCAGAGCATTTCACCGGAGCAACCTGCGATAAAGGGCATATCAAGAAGTGCACCAAACATTTACTTTGCACTATTTACTATAATTTCTCCCTTTAAATCTAAATTACGTCAAACATGGTTGTTTCATTTTGATAGCGGTGGTGCTAATATAAATCCATTTCCAGCTGGAATGTTGAAAAATAGGAACAGGAAAATTACGTATGTACATTATATAACCCAAATACTCATATAATATATAAAATGCATAAGCAACAAATAGATAGATGCACTGCGTAGGTGCACGCATCTCCTAAGGTAAAATAGATGTTACAATAAGGGTATTTGTAAGAGACATAAGATCTGCTGTGAGATTTGACACGTTCCTGATGGACACATCATGGGCCCCACTGCTGAAATGTCTAATGGCTTTGTCTACGTTTCCGCCGCTGCCAGACATGCTGAAATGTCCTGCCTGTTGCAACCTGCTTTCCACTAGCTATGTGCACAGTTGGATACATCAAAAGCAGTTGTTTTTCTGCAAGTAGACGCATATGGTCGATGTAGATGAACCGTGAGTGGATGAACACATCTGCAAATCAATCAAGAGTAAGAGATATTGATCTAATTACATAAAATGAATATCTGTATATACATATGCACATTGTATGTACAGTGCAAAGAATATATTCTCAAGAAATAAAGAAGAGCAAATACTATAGTGGTTGCCAAGTTTCTTTATTCCAGCAACAGAGGTGACTACTTAACGTTGTGTGATGAATCTTTAGACTGCTTACTAAGTCAGAACTGTTCCCCACTTACTGTTATCAATCAATATTTACTCTTTTTATTCAGTGTCGTATTGAACCCCAGTCAGAAGACTTATCCACCACTACATCAGGTCAAATGCAGTGCACTGCTCACCTATTAACTCTGTGTACCAATACCAGCTTTTTAAAAGGAGCACATCTGTTTAAAATGACTTACACTTGGATTTTATGTCCCACAAGCAGCCAGACGTTGTATTTCCAGCTGCACGAGGAGGACACATGAGCACAGCTCAATTCTTGTCTGGCATAGTGGAACAAAATATTCTTCTTACTGCACCAGTCGACACTACAGCTCTGTCAGCACGTCGCCATTCTCTCAAGTCTAACAAAATAATTAATACACATGTCAATCACACATTAAAGGCAATGCCCAGCCTGAATACAGTGGTAGTCAAAATTTCCACATATGACCCAGAAATTAGAAGCTGTGGAACAAAGGAAACAACAAGGAACATCAGCGAGGTCTTGACGATTGATTGATGATATTTCATGACAGTTGATGCCAAGGCCACCAACACTAACACCAAGATACTTGCAAAATTTTAACATTTGAGTTTCCCATTGCTTTGAAACAGGGTGCATGGGATTCATGCTGGCTAAATGACGTAACGTTTTAAATATACAGAGCCATAAAGCTAATTAAGCAAGTCAAATTAATTATAAATAGTGTAGCTGCTTGTTAAAGCTCTCTTTAAATGAGGGGAGGGGTGTGTCGGAAAGACTTTTACCATGGAAGGTAGAGTGTGATAGAGTGTGCAGATAGTTGAATTATGTGGATTTGTGTGTATGAGCATTCGTGTATATCTGTGTATGAGTGGACACACAAGGTATGTGTGAGCAGGTGTGTGACTGAACATAGTGTTTGCAGTGCTATTTGCGCTACACACCCACATATAGAGCATATAAAAGAGAATTGTGGTGTCATCATAACCTATTTGCTAATGTCTTTATCTAGTTTCTATTTCCCATAATCACTTTGCGAGGCGAGCCACATTTTGTTCATTTCTTGTCACTTTGAAAGACAAACTTCACCGTGTGAAACCAGAGCTGGAAATTAAGTGCCGCCTCGCTTTACAAAAAAAACAGCCTGAATAAGAAGACATGGACGTGACAAGTTTGCAAGGTGACATGTCGAAGTATTATTATTGTTATTGTTTGAGGTATTATTTTTGTGGCAGAGACTTCCATTTCCTCCCGTGGGTGTCAGGTGATTGACAGTAAACACAGCATAAAAATAATGTGCCCACTGAGATGAAAACACGAAACTCAGCCACAAAGAAGAGACAACAAAACAGACGCTTAACCAAAAAAAAAAAAACAGACACTTAACCAAATTAAAGCATCATATTTACCATGATAAATTATCCAGCCTTGGCAGTTTCATTCAGTGGAAGTGTCTTTTTCTACTGTACAAAGAATGAATGGCAGTCAATAAATAAAGAAATGCTTTGCAGAGATAAAGCTTGAAATAATTTGAGCAGTCCAGACAATCTGCATTAACTTACAGAAGCACTGACATTACCTTTTGAATGTAATATTTTTCCACTTCTCAGAGTGAATCACTGTCTGACTGTGGAGAGAGGACTTCAACAGTGATGACTGGCATTGCGGGCCGGAAGATGGACATGGTTTCCACAGGGATCATCTGAATCAGAAAAGAAGAAGCGGCAGGAACATTGCTTGTCAGTCATGTGACGGAGCCTCATTACACTCACACATCACCAAACCGGAGACACTCTCAAGTGTTTATTACACTGGGCTTCGGGGAGAAATCGATCTAAAATGACAGCTGTTAGGTTCATTTCTGTGGAGAGTGAAGTTGACCCATACACACTGACACCTTAGTGACTGGTCTACCTGAAGTCTATCCAGAGTGTGATCCTATCACAGGCTATGTCATCTGGTTACGTTACGGCTTCGGCTGATGGAGTTTTTTTGCAAGAAAGGAGAGGAAGGATGAGGAGAGAGGAAGGTTTAAAACATGTGAACATTCACAGAGTTACAGAGAGGAAGAGATCGAAGAAAAAAAGGTGTGCATATAGTACATATATAATGGTGGTATTTCTCACTTCTACTGTATGCATACCTGACAGATAGAGAGAAAACAAATATAGTGTATATATATATATATATATATATATATATATAGAGAGAGAGAGAGAGAGAGAGAGAGAGAGAGAGAGCGAGAGGGAATGATTCTCTCAGCTGATGAAGCTATCAAATAAGCATTGGTTACTGACAGGATTTCTTTTTATTCTATAAGCAAATATCTTAAAAAGGGGTAATGATTTCAGTAGCTAATTGATGGTCTTGACACAAAAGATACAGCACGTGCTTTAAATGGCAATTGCTGCTCCTCCTCCTCATTCAGAACACTGAATACCATGTTTTGAAAGTCTTTAAATGTACTGTAGCTCCCAGTTGGATAAAGAAACGAACAACTGCACAAAGCAACACTTCCTAGTATGTTGTACTGTTGTGGGTCTGTGGGGAATCCGGGGCATAGCACAGCTGTTAAGTACTTTTAGCAGAGCTATTGTTCAGTGAAACAAAACAGCCCATTCAGCTTGGCTGGTTTCCAGAGCACTCCTATAGCGGCCAAATGTTTATCATTGTTTTGACACTGCATAGGATAGGACAGCATGGGGTAAGCCTATAGATAGCGGTGTCGAGTTTGTGTGCCTGTGTGTGTGGAAAGAGGGAGGTTGTACAATGCATTAATGTTCCAGAAACAAATTAGTGCTATGTTGTAACAGACTATTTACCATACTCTTTTTGACACTTCCTTGTAACGTACATCCTTTTTTTCTGTAATTTCTCTTGGGGGTGGAGTAGAAGCGCAGGGGTAACTCGGTGAGGTCTTTTTAAAATCGCAGGTTTCTTTAGTGTTCTAACAAAAACACATGTTTTATTAGTTGCTGTGTGTACAAAGTAATCTGTCTCTGATGACTGGAGTTTCCTTTGCCCTTGAATCTTCCAGAATTGAGTCAGTCTTCTGGCGTAACAGTGTAGGACAGAAATGAAAGGTGTTACATTATCTGTTCTGACTGCAGTCCGATAACTGCTGCTACACTGATTGTGCTTCCTCTCTCCTTACCCATTTAATCCCTTCATTCTGGCAGTGAGCACAGCCAGGACAGTTCTGCTTTATTCTAATTGCATACTTTCGATTAAAAAAGCTTGTTTTCCTTGATTACTTTGATGTTGAAATGGGAGCAGGGGAGCAATTCACATTCATTCGGCGGTATGTTTCTCCCCCCCCCCACCCCCTGCTCTTTTGTGCTAACAGCAGAATTCCTATTTATATATTGGCAGTGGAACTAAATTACTGCAAACATCTCTGTGGGCCAGCCAGGCATAACAGATTGGCAGGGTCCTGTATTATGTCAGTGCCCCCTACTGGCCACCAGCGGAACTACACTATTGTTCATTCCAGGCACGTATGGCATCGGGGGCTGTTAGAAACACAGTGGAATGGGCTCCTAGATTCTTTGCTGGGCTGCTGGAATATTTACTAAATGAATCCCTCATGACTGAGATTCCTCTGCCAGTGTACTGGTATGTGCACATACCAGGAATTAATCCAATTTACCTCCACATTATCGGCATTAAGCTTACACAGCTTTCTAGGAGAACTTACTGAGTCCAGCAGGCTGCATCTCCAAGATCACTAACACTACATGCATTTGCAAGCATGACGTGCCTTTTTGTTTTGCAAAGCCAAGGGGCTTTTATAGTATTCCTGTGACCATGCAAAGATCATAAAGGGCTAAAAAATCAGACCAAAAAGAAGTAGAAGATATCGGTGAGATATGAATCAAAGGGGAGGGACTGGCATCTTTAAAGAGATGAGTATTCAACAGAGAGAAGGTCCCCAGAGGAATATCTTCCAGGGGAGGAGGGCTGAATGGGGATGAAGAGAAAGGAGTGAGGATTCCTTATCTGTGTTTTGATGCTAAATGCTACATGCTACATTGTACTTCAGTACAGCAGGGCTTAGGGCTCAACTGTCCATACAGAAGAAAGCCTGATCTGCCTCGTACCATTCATACCCTTCACTGGTGTTAACCCACCGGAGTACAGGGGCAGGTTTGCGACTAAAGGCGCGGTCTGACTTCCCCGCTGGGATGAGAGCATCTCTCCCCAGAGTCCCATCACACACTGCTACAACACTAGCAAACATCAAGGGGCTTTTTGCTCTTTTTTTATATTTCATTCTCTTCTCACAACAGTAAAAAAGTGAGCTGCACAAGGGTGCACAAAATGCAACAAACACTGCCTTATTGGTCTATTAGCACTCAACTAGAGGTCAATTAGGAGTGTTCAGCTGCTGAGAGCTCAGCTGGAGCAAAGGCTTGGAGATTAAAGCAAAGAGATCTCTTTTTGCCATGTATCTCCTCCAAAGACAAATAGATACTGACAGAGACAAAAATCATGAAGGAGAGAAAGCTCTGCAAGCTGTGATCGCCACAAAGAAGACACAAATAGGATCAGATGCAGCCAACACAACAGTGTGACAAACAGGGTATGCCACAAAACAAAATATGGTTCTCGTATTGACGGTGTATTAGCATGCTTGGGCACATTGTCAAGCAATGTCATTTTAGACATTTCAGACTTGACACTAATGAATACATAAAAAATGCCATAAAAGTCTTTTAAAGAAATTGCATCGTTATCAGTAGAAGTACAGGATAATTTAAAGCTTTTTCTGTGGGAGGCAAATGTCAACCACTGAAATGTCACAAAAAGTTCATGATAGCCTGAGAACTGAATAATGTTTTCAAGTGCCGCCCTCCCATCACATTCATAATACAAAAAGGCGTCTTTTCTTTCTTATTAAACTCTTATTTCTGAGCGTATGACAGGATTTCAAATAAGTTTGGAGCATTTGCAACTATTAGTACTGGATTTTCGTTCTTGGTCAAAACAACGTAGCTTTAATATAATAGGTCTATTGACGAGCACCTTCCTTCTCCCATCATGTCAAAGCCTGTGGCAGCTGCACCTTGGGACGAGGTTGTTTGTCTTCATTAGTATCCAGTGTTTCTTCAGTGTTTTCATTAGCAAGGTCCCCTCCTGTATTTGTCAACTGCAGTGAAAGGCCAGAGACACAACAGAATCTGGGTCACGCTTTAATCGTTTTCATGCTATCTCTACCGCTCTCCGAGGTGTTTGTCTTCCATTAGCCGAGGAGAGACTTTCCCACACTGGGGGTTTCTCGAGCAGCTGGCACAGCCCAGCCCTACCAGCGTCGAGAGCAGAGGGGGAATGAAGCTGCAGGTTTTGTTCCTGAGCTCTCCTCGTTTTCCCACCTGCATATGGCTTTTCTTGAAAACTGGCAACAAACGAGGTCCAGATGAGGTGAGGAGCAATTTGCTCCGCCTAGAGAAAGTTAGGTGTCTTTGCACAAACACACACATACGCGGAATAGCAGCACAATAATAATGATAAATACGTAAATGTTATATATTTTAAGGGCCAATTTTATGAATGGCATTACACCACATGGACCGCTTTGTTGTAATCTCCTGTGACTTGCTTTCATTGTACCCACAAAGGTCATTTTGCCTTACTGTAAACATGTCACATTAAATCCAAGTTATGTTTTGCCTCAAACAAAGAGGTCAGGGAGCACACAAACTGGTATTCATCGTCAGTGGTGAAATTTATGCAAGTATGTGAACTTCTATAATGGCTAAATCCATTACACACATCCTGATAGGAGCTCATGTACCGTCGTCAATCTCCAATGCACTCATCACACGCCGTGACCTCTAATTAAACTATGAAGAGTAACTTTGAGGAGGAGCCGTCTCCCGCACTTCATTTGCGCGTTGTTGCCGGTTACAGCGAGAGAATTAAGGTGCTGTCAGCAGTTTAATGAGCCTCTCACCTATTGTTTCCAGCACTTTTCTGTGGAACGGCATCTCTGATCCCCGCTCTCGACGAAAATGACTGTAGATACTGCTCTCAGTGTGTAAGTTGCAGTGATTAGCAGCTGCGATTTACGCTCTTTCTTAATTAACCTTGTTCTTTAATTCCCTCCCTCACTAATTTCCAGGAGAGACAACAGAGACTCTGCACTGACTGCTCATGGGGCCGAGCCTATTCTGAAGGTGATAGAGAAGTGGTGTATCTCGCTCTGTGTGCACATTAACCAAATCAATATGAGATAAAGCCCTATCATGCAAGAATTGGTATTTTTTGCGACTTGGCACCCCTACAATTTGGAGTGCAACACTTTTACACCACCGTTGTAAATATAAATGTTTTCTCTTCTTAGCTTCCGACGTCAATGTCCTCTTCGGTCTCTGATTATGTCCCCACTGAGAATATCTAGCTAGACACGTGTGTGGCATAGTGCCGTGAAGCATTATGCACAACTCGCGGGAGATTGTACCTGCTCAACCCAAGTTACAAGAACAGGCCTTCGGGGCGTGGAGTGGGAATGAACTATCAAAAATTTTAATCTAATAGTTTTTAAACAGATACGTTTTATTTTAAGAAAAAATAGTTGCATAATTTTGCTTTAGATCGACCCGGGTACTGTCAC
Organism: Enoplosus armatus; assembly: GCF_043641665.1. NCBI lineage: Eukaryota > Metazoa > Chordata > Actinopteri > Centrarchiformes > Enoplosidae > Enoplosus > Enoplosus armatus. The sequence continues at coordinate 23,099,832 of NC_092180.1, read as the reverse complement.
TAGCTATGTTTACTACTACTGCAATTTTTGTTTATATGGAGGCTGTACTTACCAGAAAAATCACAGTATCACAAAAATGTTGCATGACTGCAAGAGCTAACTTCTCACAAAAAGTCATGTCTTCTCTAAGAGGCAATGGTGGAAGTAACATGACATTGTTAAACTGCTGGTTGGGTGTCAGAGTGTGTGACCTTAGGCTGTGATTGTGGGATTGTGATTAATAAGTGAAACCAGATACAAACAGACCAGTTGATTCGATTGTACTTGTGTTAATATTGTATTTTATTTAGATGTAACCGCCAGCGATGACGGCTTCTTCGTTGCTATCAGAAAGTTTCAATATCTCTGAAGGCTCGTGAATACGGTCTGAATGATACAACATTCTAAACATGGCAAAATCTTTCCCTAATCATAACCTTTCTCTACCCTCACAAAAGGGTGTTTAGTTGTATAAATTTAACCATCTCTTAATGATAGAGTATTTCTGAATCTCTGATAAAGTATTTCTGATTCTGATTAGAGGTGGCAAACTAAGACACTCATATGAATGGTTTTTGGAAAGCTCATATGATTTGGTTTGGAAGACACTGACAAATGACCTGTTTCGTTGTTTAGGTAATAAACAATAAAGTGATTTTGATATTTCTATAATTCTATAAAGAGAAACCTCCAAGATATGTGTTTCAACTGTCCATTTAAACCTGGTGCTACATATGTGTTTACTGTCTCGAGCACAATAAGATTTTGGTGTTGACATGAGCCTTGGCTTACTTTTGTTACTGTCTAAGTATTTTGTGTAAATACAAATATTCACTGCCAGAGTTACACTTTCAGTAGTTCATTGAATTGAAGAAATAAACTTCCAACCAGCAGTTGGAATCCAGCTCACATCTTTGTTGGAGGTCATCTTCTGTCTTTTCGCTGCAACTCTCCACTGTATACAACTGAATGAAGCATAAATGCAATCAAGATAATATTCCAATGTTCACCTCAGGGTAGCAGTGAATTTAGGTTAGTCAGAACAAAACCATGGAGCCTAATGAATATCTCGATATGGGTCTGTTTAAAGCCTGGCTCGCCATTCTCTTTTTATGTAGGCAAAGCCAATCGAGGCAAGTGGTACAGTAATCTCTGCTTGCTTAATATACATCAACTTACAGTCTATCGTTCCAAAAAACATCTATCTTTGATGCGGCAGTTGGTTGAATGGAAGAAAACAGGAGGGGGGGAGTGGCCAGCTAAATACCAAGACCATGTAGTGGCTGTCGGTTCATGAGAGGAGCTCTGTGCTCAACGATTCTGGACTGAATAGCTGGAGGCAGGGCATCAGAATCAGGTCAGTCTGTTTACTGATCAGCCCTGAGCCTCCAGAGAGCTACTGGGCTAACAGCACTGTGCAGCAGTGTAGGCAGTGTTTTCAGAGGCCATGTAGGTACCCACCGCCCTGAGCCAAACTCAGCAGCATAATTTCTAAATGCAATAACCATAAGTCAGAAAAGTTGAAATTCATGGATAAAACTGGCAGTGCTGTAAGTATTCACGATGTGCATTAGTATGAGTAGTGCTCATAGCTTTAGTGTGTCAGTGCTGTAGGCTACTATCCATCCATCTATCTATCCATCCATCCATTTTTTAAACCACTTGTCCACTTGCAAATAAATCACTAGTACATTATTCAGCCCAAATTGGGGAAAAAGTTATGCTCTGTTAAGCATCATCTTGTGACACACTGCACACATTAGAGCTTTTTTATATTGACATTAAATCATCACTTCCTGTACTGTGACACATGATATAAAACTGTGGGGATGCCACTCGCAGTGTATGAGCTCCAGCCAACTGTACAGCACCCAAAACAGTGGAGACACAAAATAAACAAGTTTCGGGTTAAGAAAGTTTAACATCCGAAAAGCTGCAGAAACCGAACACGAGTCTAATATTGAGTGAAAATTCGAGGTCGAGGAAGAGGATTTGAATGGGATGCTCATGTTGCTCTGTTTTCAAATACATCAGCCATAAGTGCATCATAAGCACTTACGACAGCTTTAAAGGTTTTCAGTTCAAATATTATACTGGTATTTGTATGTATTTAGACCACAGACTTGGTCAATATTTAAGTTTATGTTCAAATTCATTGTTTGAAAGTTTTAAGGGATAGGTTCACATTTTTCCAAGTCTATTTTAAAACAATCATATCTGTAATTGTTCCTACTTTCCACACTGGCCATGAAGAGGTCCATCCCTGACTTGATTCTGATGAGGTGGGGGGGGGCAATATCCACAGGCCTCAGTGCAGAAATGCATTCTAGACTTGAGCCAAAAGTAATATGAGCCAGTGGGTAGTTTCCAAAATTACAGTTTTTATTACAAAATTCCCTCTTTGTGTTACTATCATGCAGCTGCCCGGGAAAACACAAAGAGGGAATTTGGTAATAAAAAGACTGTAACTTTGGAAGATACCCACTTCATTTATCAGACTGCTGAAGCCTCACAGTAGCTTCAGCTGAACTAAAGAATGCCTTTTTGCACAGAACGTGACACTGTGGATTTAGTCCACCATCTCTTACATTGAAATTGTATTAGGATGAGATCTTATCAAAGCAACTATGGACAGAATCATTACAGCAACCTATACCTGTTTCAGTGCACACATGGGTATGTTAATATTGTTTTATGACATACTTGGAAAATTGTGGACCTATCTTTTGTGTCTTCTCCATTTTGTAACTCAAAGGTACTACAATAACATCGCAGTGCATTTACTTACTTAAATGGGTTTACTATGGAATTGTTTTGACAACAATAATTGTATAAATGCAGGACAGACCTGCTGTGTCATACCAAGAATATGTGGCCATGAGAGCCCTCACAGTCCTAATTACTTAAAGGTGAGAAGAGCTGTGACTCATTTTCTGGATAAAGATTTAAAATTCTACATTTTTCTTTAAACTCCATTTAGGGATTCATTCCCACTATAACAACCCTGCGTGGTAAAACAGTTTGCATCAACTAATCGCCTAAAGATATGGATGTGAGTGTGTGTGTGAGTGTCTCTGCTCTGCAAGAAGGTGCTGATTATTCTTATTAGAATCGTGTTGTGTTTCAGGCACAGTAACAGCAGTGTCATCTGCCAATGTTATTTCATGCTCGGTTGGGTGTGAATCAATTTCATTCCGGGGAACAATTACTGAAGATTGCAGATTTTTTTTCCATCCTTCCAATCATAACATTTGAATCAAATCATTGTGCGCTGCTCAACATACAGTGCCAGAATCAAAACACATCAGCTGCTCAGTGCGGTGATCATGTGATGTCTGTGACAGGCCGTTTCCAGGAGAAAAACAGTTCTTTTGCAAACCGCCACGTTAGTTTCGATTTCCCTCGATTTAAAAACCACAGCAAAATATTCCTCTGAGTTTTTTCTCCTCTTTTCTCTGGGTCAATAAATACTACACATGACCTTTGTGAACTCTGACTCAGAGCGTTTACATTGTTGGGGCAGGGTAGTCAAACAATATGTGGGGATGGATGGGAGATAAAGCCTCGCACGTTCTCCCATTACTCACATGAAGAATGTCGGCCCCTCGGCGATGGACAGGGAGCCTGGATTCCAGGAGCCTAGTTTGGGCCGACACTGACAGTTATTTCTGGCCTTTAGAATTGGAATGAGGCAGGCTGGAAGCGGGAAGGCTACAAGAGGAGCCATGCTTCAACAGTTAAAGAGGCTGATCAGTTTGAGGTTGTGCAGCTTTCACTAACGTGGAGGTGTCATTCAGGCCCGGCTACCTCTAACTGGAGGAAAGGGTCTGTCCATGGATCACTAAACAACACAGACAGACAGGCTCTCTCCAATTAGAAGCAGCTGCAATGCGTCCGCCCCGTCTTCCACTGGCTTTTAGTTAGACATGGACGGGTATACTGTTAGGAGTTAAGATCAAGGTGAATATAATTAAACTGGCAGAGTTGTAAGGACACAGAAGTGTTTAAAGTTAGTTTATTTTGTTCTAAAAATGAGATGTCCACCTGCTCGTGGTACAATGGTACTTCTTAAGGCACACTAGCTGACTTACTTTGAGATGAAAGCTTGGTAAGACTTTTACAGAATGGGTTATTCTTATTTTAGGTATATTAAATGCTCCTTTATAATAACGTTCAGCCAGACTGTGTAAAACTTTACAGAGAGAGATAAAATGCCTGTTTTCTGCAATCGAGTGAGGAGCCAATAATTGTCACACTCCCGGTGAGAAAGATTATCTGTTTTAGCATCATGTGTTCCTTTTGTCGCATGAGGAACACCTTGGAGAGGGTGTGTGTGTGTGCACACGGCATGCACAGATTTCCCTCTTTCATGCCTTGTGAACTACTCATCCCTTTTCTGTCCATATCACACAGATACCCGACTGCTTTCAGCAAGGCTGCAATCATCAAGCCTGGATTTTTTGACTCAGGTCTCCACAATATCAAATTGACAAAAGAAGAAGGAGCTATTTCTGAAAGAGGAACAAGAGCATGAAAAAGCACACAAATAGTAGAAGAACAAGAATCGATAGAGATTCTCTGTATGCAACGTTGGGGATGTGCGATGTGGTGTTATGTACGGTACATCAACCTTCCACCCACACTTTGCAGATCTAAACAGACACTACGCTTGTTGTTCGTCATGTTGCCACAGCAATATTTCTATTTATCCTGTGAGACAGCTACACAAATAGATGAAGTGCAACAACATGACATTTTCTGTACTTCAATTACTTTGCGGGGCTGGGCCACGTGGGTTAAAAGCCAACAAACCATAACTTTCCCTGACATTTCCTCCCCCCACAGTGACCGTTGATGGATTCTCCCTGACAAAGCATTCATTATCGCGCAGAACAGAGAGTGCACTAAAATCTCTTCTCTTTTCTTCTCCCCTCCATCCTCTGCCTCCCCGTCCAAATCGAGATGAACTCAGCTGCGGGAGCAGAATGGGGCTCTCCGCGCTCACCGTCAGAAGGGAAAGGCGTTGAATTGCTGCAGGATATTCGCTAGCAATCAAAAAGTATATCCTTATTGCTGGGCAGCCATTACGGTGCAGTGGGCAGAGGGGCATATCAAATGGAAACAACTGTTCGGTGCCAGCTCAGATTTGATCCTGCTACAATGAGAGAGGCTGCAATGGAAATGAGCCATGATGGCATGCCATTGAAGATTAGCTCCCTTTTATCATTTATCTCAGAGTTCAATGCACTGAGGCTCAGCAGTCCAAGATGCATTGAGTCACCTTACATGGCAGGCAGCGCCCCAACCCCAACCCAACCCCCCCCCCCCCCCCCAAAAGCCCTCTGGAAGGATGTAGCTAAAATGTAATATTCAGACAGCTCAATCAGTGAAACAGTTTGAACATACATGAGCGGAACATCAGTTCTCCGGGTCAAAAATCAAACCTGTGCTGCTTTGTTTGTATCAGTGACTATTTAACAGGCAAGGACGCATAAGGGAACAATTTGCATGCCAGAGTTGGTGTCTTAATCACATCTATCTTACGTGGATGCAAACACACAAAACACACACACACGAGTCTTATCCACCCACAGGCAGGGGACTGATTGTCTGATAGCATTAGCATTCCTGTCCAACCCTGATAGAAGCAACACAGGAATCAGGCTCACTTCAAGGGGTTCACATCACAGACAGAAACACATCCATTCACTGTGGACAGGCTAATAAATAAAAGAGTAACCCTGTGGCAGTAACAAGCCTATAAAGTATAGCTATGTTTTACAAGTGAATGAGACGGACGGCCAAGAAAGATGGTTACCTTGTGAGAGACGGGCACTCTGTACTTTACAAGGCTGAGGGAAGTGTGTGACTCTATCCAATGCTGCACTCTGCTGCAGATTGACTCTCTTCATCATGATATGAAAATCTCAGAGTGTCAAGGCATGTTTACACTGCAGAGATGATATACGCCTCTTCAGGTGATGTTCATTTTTCTAAAACATGAATTGGAGTTTAAAAGAACACATTCAGCAATCTTAATAAATCAGCTGCTCCTCCATAATCTACATACACAAACACACACACTTACATTTTGTATGAAGGCTGCAGAGCAATATATGTCATAATTATTATTATTAATTGGTTATAAGATATAGAATGGATTTTTAATTATTGGCTTCAATCGGGACACAAAACTACTAATACAATGAAAAGATAAATAAATGAATTTATTTAGAAGAGACAGACAGAATCAATGGATTCATCTTTTGTCTATAAAATATCAGAAAATAGTGAAAAATGTTTCCTAGACCTCAAGTTGATATCTTTCAATTACTTGTTTTATCAGACCATCAGTCCCTAACCCACAGATATTTGGTTTGTTATGCTAGAAGACTAAATCAGGGCAGAAACAGATTCAGCCAGATTCTTGCCCTAAATTGGTCGACCCTGACTAATTTTGAGAACCAGGACGAATTTCTGCCTGATCAGTTGATCCAATCAAACTGAAATTTTGGTGTAATGAAGTGATCACTTAATATTCCAATTTTCAATTTTATCCTGTACATACTGAAAGACAGATCCAAACACTTTCTTTCCACACTAGGTACAAGTGTACCCAGCGAATAACTAAAGCAGAAGTGAATAAAGGACAGCAGAGATTGCCGTGAGGCTCCAGTCTGGCTGTCATGCCACATCCACGCCTGGTGGACACAGCGCTGCTTAATAAAATGACTCCATGTCGGCTCAAACATATGCACGTCAAGTGCTGGATCAAAAAAATGTGCCTGGTGGACACACGCCTTTATGTTTACACAGCATCTGTTTTACAAGAAGTACTGAAAGCCAACCAATCAGAGGAAGCTAACTCACCGGCCACAATTACAGGGAGCGTCTGAGCAGCCAAAACACGGGCCCCACCATGTCAGCGTTAGCCCTACTGCAGTCCACAGAGACTGCAATCAGCAACACACAACACAAATATAAACACATTAACTTTAATTAGATTGTGGCCAGCGCTTTGGCTCCATCAAATCTAATACATGTTATGCTGGATGTAATCCAGCTGGTTGCTATGGTAGTGTTGCCTCTGCAGTGGAGGGGGGGGGGGGTTGGGAGAATATGTGCTGCTGGTGAAACAGTGATTTGTTTAACTGGAGGTCTAGATGGGAGTGAGCGATTCTCTGGTCTATGTGAGTGTGAATGTGTGCGTATGTAAAGGTTGATAATAGCATATTTCATGTTGGTGTGCATGCATGCAAGTATGTGTGTTAATGGTTATTTCCATGTGGTTTAGAGAGAGTGTATGTGTGTTTGTGTGTGTGGTTAGGGAGGAAGGGGGTGGGTTGCTGTTTGTATAAATGCATGGCCACGCACATGTGTGTCAGTGCAGCCATGTGTCACATCCAACATATGCTCCCCAGCAGCTCTCCCTTTGGAAAGGAGGCTGAGCTGCGGCACACAACAAGACTCTGCGTGACATGATCCAGGGGGACAACATGGAGCATGGTCCCGGGGGCCACAGGGCTCAGCCTGGGGCCCCAGAGAAGGCTGGAGATCTGTTTGTGTTTGTGTGCCCGTGTGAGCAGGGAGACAGACTGCACCATATGCAATCATACATATATACCTACATATTGAAATGTATACACACGATGTACAGTACATCTGACCAGTACATTTGCCAAAATGAGCTCATCCACATATTAATGATGCTACACTGTTGGTATAGTGTTACTTTTATACTTTTTATACTTTTGGAGGTTTTTGGGTTTAATAATTAAAAAAAAAATGTTTGGTGCTCAACAGCTTGGAAATGTATGTCGTCAGACAAATTGTGAATTCTCGGTAGCTACATACACACTACACACATGCACAACCACTAAAAATGCAAACCTGCACGTGCATTCTGCACATACATAGATATACACATATATTCACCCTAATTCATTGATGCATTAATCCGTTAATAATTAGTATTTAGATATTCAACCAATGACAATTTTCATTGATTATTTTATTTTATTCTCATTCTCACTCATCAATGCATTGTTTTGATTCACCCCAAAGTAACATTCAAATTTGTTTTTTTATCCAATCATAGATGACAAAGGAAAGCATCAAATCCTCACACGTGAGAAGTTGAAACCTGAAAATGCCATTTCTGCATGAAAAATGACAGTTAGACAATGACAACAAAATAGTTGCTTTTTGGTTGACTAAATGATTAATTGAGTCACATGTTACATGTGGATCATCATCTTTCCTAACTCAATCCATTTTTAAAAACCACACATAGCAGTAGATACATAACTGGGTAGAGACATTTAACAGTAACACCATTATCAGTGACAATTCAACTTATTGGTGATACGGCTCCCTACACATATCTCGCATCTGCCATTTTTAACTTTGCATGACACTGAGCAGTCAAACAGGTCCAGAGCTACCACTGCTGACACAGACCAGCGCCTCTCCAGCCCCCATTAGAACAGAAGAGCCCTGCAGGCATCTCAGTCTCCTCTGTCTACAATTTATTAAGACACCTCGGGCTGGCGCGTCCACAGCAAAACGTTGGTGTCAGGTTTAAAGCTCCCTGTATGTGATTGCATTATGATGCCCTCACTGTCGGCACCGCTCTGATTTTGCTTTCTGTATTTTCAGTCTATGTTGTACAGGGAGTTGGGTCGAAGAACTGAGAGTTTGACAACTAAACATAAATGTTAGGTAGTTAGCTTAGCAGAAAAACTGGAAACAGGGGGAAACAGCTAGCCTGCCAAAGTTAAGCCAACCAACAACGCCTCTAAAGCATACTAATTATACAAACAAGATCATCTAAACAGAAATGTAGAAACAACACGTTGGTTTCATGGGGAGTGACGTGCTGTAAACATTTCTTGGCAGCCAGTGACCGAGCGCAATGAGTTTTGTCATTATTGTGACGTTGCCAGGCAACCAGCACAGACTCAGACATAGGTCTGTTTTGGTTATAATTTTTTTTACAATATGGCACCATATTAAAAGCGTATCCAAAACACTTGTCAAACATATCACTGTTTCCAGAGATTACATTCAATGACAATGTTTTTGGACATGTTTGGAGTAAAGTTAGGCAACTAAAACACTTAATGTGTTAATGTTAGGGAAAAATAGATGTCATAGTAAAATAACAAGACAAAACAAAACTGCTTCCTGCAGTCAAGGACACAAAACTAGTAACTAATGGTAAAGTAATGAAGTGATGCATTCCTTTTTACATCTCAGTATGATGCACTGTTACTTGAGGAGGCATAAACATAGTAATTAAATGTGTGTAAAGCAATATTGAATTATCTATTATCTACCATTTACACTTGACCCAGTGTTCAGAATTTAAATTCCAGAAACAAATCAATAGATACATCAACATAGTGTCTAGGAGTCTGTTCTCAAATGTGTCGTTATCATTTATATGGTATAAAAATAATAAAAATAATACGTTTTAATAAACATGAAAACAAACTGACAACTGGCCATTGATTAAATCTTTACTGGGATGCCCATGTTACTTTCTTTCTACTTTCTATCATTTAACTGAACAAAACTCTTGAAAGCATACCAGTCGCACTAAAAGCAGTTTCAAGGTTTTAATTCACTGGCCATGAAGGGGAAAGACTTTGAGGCCTAAGATGATCTTTTTTCAGCGTGGAATGAACACTCACGTCATTAACCCTCAAATGTCAAAGCCGCAGCCTCAGCAGATCTCTGGCCAATGGACACAATGAGTGACGTGCAGAGCTTTTGCTGCTGTAATGTGCAAACATCACTGTTGGAACTGTTCTGGCTTCAGCCCGCACCAGTCTCTCTGCCTCTCCAAACTTGGAGAGCAGCACCCAAAGCTGTGTGCAGTTACATGTCTCTAATCCTGTAATTACTGGCCCATCAGCGCCTAGTAAAACCATAATTGGAACCAGCTGTCTATTTGTTTTGTTTTTTCCTTTCCCAATCTGCACCATGACCAATCTGACATTTGCAAACGCATCTCTGGACCTCCAATACAGCCTGTTTTTTGAACAAGTGGGGACAATTTGGTCCAGATTACATTTGTCCAGAACCACGAGCCAGAGAAAGGAAGGGGGGGTGGGCACAGTCAAGTATGGCAACCTTGTCTCAAATATCCCATGATTCCACAGTGCACAGTGTTTGGCTAAGAGTCAGACATGAGGTTCAGCTGTACAATGAGCAAAACAACAGACTGAAAAAAAGATTAAATTGATGATCAGACAAGCAGACAAACTCATGGACATGATTAAAGGGAGATATAAAGGTTACTAAAACACAAATGAAGAATACAAGAAAGTACAAGAGATGTCCTGCAGAGAGGGATCTGTGTTTTATTTATGCAAACATTTCCCATTTCCTTGCCCTGCACTGGAAGCACACAGATGAACCTGACATTGATCAGCCTCTGAGGCCGTGGGTTTGGGTCAGTCACCAAAATGGTGATATATTTAGAACACACTTAGTAAAAGACTGATAACTGGTAAATAGCACGAAACGATCAAAACATACATGTGAACAGTTTAAATGGCAGTGATTTGTTTATTACATTTAATTTGAATTATTATAGTATATGTATAATATGAAAACATGTCACTGGGCTAACACAGGTTCTAGATGGAAATAAGAAGTGGAAGACAGTAATAATAAAGCATACAAATACACCACAGGTTCGTGGCACATTGTACTGCACACTGGAGTTAGCAGGTTATTAGTTACACCTGTACAACAATACAATACAACAGCCTTGCAATGAAACCTACCTTTGTAAACCTTATAATGTGCACATTTATAGCTGTCAGAGAGGTGTTGATTCAACCAAGTTAATCTATGATGGAGTAGTTAGTAGTGGCGTGATTTTGGATTGCTTTATAAGACATGCTCCTATACTATTCTGGCCCCCTCATGCAACAGTATATAAAAGGGGCTGGAAAAAAATGTAAAGCACACCATTAGAAACACCCCCTAGCTCAGAAAATTAGAGAATGACAACAACGAAAAGGCCACAGAACTTAAGCCGAAATGTCACTCTTCAAGATGATTGCTTTTTCTGTAATTATAATTCTGTTGAGTGCATCTAAAAATAAATTGATAAGAATATTCTCCCTTAAATACTTTGATTTTTACTGGAATGAAAACAGCAGCAAGTGACAGTACCACCACTGGATATGTTGGTACTCACTCTCTGGGCATAGATAAGTGTTTACTACTACTAAGATGCTCCACACAGCCATGCTAACCTTCATTGTCATTCTCTTTTCCTTGTGAAGGTCATCGTTTGCTTTCCCCTGTCTCTGTATACATTACATTTCACAGTCTATTGCTTCATTCTCGTCTAATGACTCGCAGGCTCCTCTGTCTGATTTGCCAGGAATGAAAGCAGACATGACAGACTAAATGACTTCAATTCTACTCCCGAGTAGAACTACGTACCCGCAGTGAAAAACACACAGCAGATAAATAACAAATAGAGAGGCAGGCAAAACTATCAAGAAATACAATCATGATGCAATAAAGTCGCACAACAGGAAAGACCTGATTAAAGTTGTTTATGGAATCAAAATGGAGGCAGTTATTATTTTATTTTTGAATTGTGCTTTTATAAACTTGCATCTTCAAGTGCACTTTGTCAAGGACCGTACATGATTATAAAAACTGTCTCTGTGTAACGGTATCTCCTACAAATGATGTTCAAAGTGGCAAATTACATTTGGGAGGAAACATAATGCCACACATATCATTTTAGTTATGCTTTTCTTCACTGTATCAGACAGAACTTACATCATTGTAAGTGAAGTGAAGTGTTTACTGCTAATGTTACCAGTTAGATTGACCTTTAATATCTGCAGGAGGCAACTTACTTTTTTACCAATTAAAACCATTTTATTAACTTTCGAGATAGATCTTGACTAAAACTGCGTTTCTTCTTAAACAATTGGTTATAAAGTTTGCCTTTTTTCAAAGAGATCATCTGCTTTGGAGATATTAAACAATTCAAATCTTTTCCAGAATGAATGTTTTTGCATTTAAGAAACAACCTTCTTATATAACTGAATCAGGGCTCTCAAGATAAACGCTTTTTTTCTTGGCAAATAAAGTTATTTTGATCTCATGAAGGAGGGTGAATTTAGCAATGAAGCGTTTACCCTGTGATATCATATTTAAACATTTTTAAGCTCCTACAAAGATGGCTCTATAAAACATTAATGTGAGATAATAGTATTATTTTAGATTCAATAATAACATCATGCTATAGAGTTTGCAGGCTTTCTTCACGGTGTTTGATACTGTACCTTCAGCCAGCATCGCCTCGGGGCTCATATTTGAAATGCTACAAATGCTGTAGCAACACAGGATAATTTAATAGGTTTCTGACTGCCAATCCCCAGGAGTCAACATGAGACAGGGAGAAAAAGGCAGCTATTCTAATGTGAGCTTGGCTCTCTTCCTTGACTCGGCTGCAACTAGCACTGATAGGAATGATGGTTTTTATATGTATCGCTCTCTGAGTGGCGGCAGATGTTCCGCATTCTCCAGCAACGCTCCGTTCCGGGGGGAAATCAGGGAAAACTACGCACTATAAAATTAAACCACTGACACTTCACCGGCCCTGAAACCAAATAGGGCCCGCAGCATCAGCAAGCTGGAGCGAATCCATCATTTCTCATTTTTAGAGGATTCCATCTGTGCTAACTTTCATTAGCACTGGCTGTATCTGCAGTGAACTGCTTTATAATAGATAAACACCACACTACTTATTCACCAGGGCCCATTGTGTTTGATATCACAGGAAAACATACAGTGTATAAGACTAGGAGAACCCCATGTGGGTAAAAACAGTCTGATGTCATTATGTACAAAATAGCAATAATTATTTACATTAGCGTGTGCCACAGTTAGTTGTGTGCCTTCCAGTTTGAATCAGATATTTCTGGCTCTGAATGGCAGGCGGTTACAATGATTTGCTAGATGACTCATTCGAGTGTTATAAAACGCCCGGGCCCCAGAAATGATTTGTTGCTCTTCGTGTTTTGTTGTTTGATCTTTGTTTTGCAGGTTTTGTTTAGTTTTACAAATGTGCTTCATTTCAGTCTGGAATAGGTTGTAATGTCATTCAACATATTATATGAATAAAGGACACTGCTTGCTCTTAATTACAGGAAACATTCAAAGAAGAAGAGATGCATGAAATAGGATGCTTGTCATCCATCCACTGACCTCTCCGAGCATGGGGAAGGGAGGGCTTACTTTGACTATTGCATGAATTAGATTGTGCTGAGTACTGAGTTTCATTCATCAACTGTATTCAGATCTCTTTTTTTGTATTTTTTTGTATCTCGTTGGCCTCCAAAGCTGCCTCCACCAGTAGCCAGTCACACCTAGTTGAACCTGGATAAGGGGATTAGACCTCGGGGCACTATGGAAATAGTAAAGATCAAAAGAGGACCAACAACGGTCAGACTGTTCACGCAGGTAGACTGGTGGAACAAAGCCTTTTTAATTACCCTTTTAATTGCCCCTTTAACAGTATGAATTAGCATTTTAATGATGGGTATGTAATTAGGGTGGAAAAGGCTACGAGAGCTGCAGGCTGCTAATAATGCCTCTCAGCTCAGAGATCACAGCAACAGGAGACAAGAGCAGCTGCACCTGAGCGCCGACACACACTGCACTACTCAGCCCACAATGAACAGATGCTACATATACACACGCATGCAGAGGACGACTTCCTACACACACACACACATACACCCATGGGCTCATCTATGGTTGCATACACACAAAGATTTAGTAGTCACTGGAGTGGACAATTGGTGGACATCCAGAAACAGAGAGAACATAGTGACACAAATACACAAATTCACACACACAACCAAGTCTGATTAAAACATTAAGCCGGTCATTAAAACCATTAAACATTAAAGTGATTGTATCATCAGCCACCGCTGTCTACTGGAGCTCAAACCTGATGGTTTTCTTTGTTCGCATGGTGGAGAAAGATGGGACTAAGGTGGAGACGATGTTAGAGACATGTGACCATGGTAACAACAACATAGACATCTATACATACTAACATCGATGCACATACATCAGCTTATACACACTCATGTGCACAGACACGCTCATATGCTCTCACACTGTTCCAAGCACAGTGTATCAGTGTAGCAGCCTCACAGAGGATCGCTTTGAGGACCTTGGCAATTACACCATTTACAACAGGCTCCCCTAACAGCTCGCATGTAGAGATTGAAGGATGGTAAAGGATGAGAGGAGTTTTGGCTAAAAGCTTTCCAGCTAATTAAAAGACTAACGCAGCCTCCAAATGACCATTAGGATTCATTTGGCTCGTATGCAAAGGAGGCAGAGAGATGTATATTTCGTCATGAGACGGGAACGAGATGAAAGCAAGCGACATCAAATATGCCATTTCTGCGTGCCAATCATTTGTCGTAGCAGAAACCTTTGCCCATGTTTACATGCTAAGCAAATTGTTCGACTGCACAAGCAACATCAAAAGATGTTCTGGTAATGGTCTGTTCTCAAGGGGCATGCAGTTTTTTTTCATATGGATGTGTAATAACTTAAATAGAGCCTAAAGGAGACACAATGCAAGCTGTAATTACGTGATGTAACGGCACTATATGAAAAATAACAGCAGCACATATCTCATTATTATCTGGTAATGATATCTGCAGTGTAATAATGGAAGTCTTCCCTCATGGAGCTATCTAAAAGCTCATATATTGTGAATTCAAAGCCATCTTTTGCTTTGTACGTGATCAAATACAAATGTTCTGCCTCTCTTTGACCCCAGTTTTATGCTTTATGACAGTCGTTCAGCAGCTTGTAGTATTTATTTATGACTGGGCACTAATAGCATGCTGCAGCAATGAGACACGTTTTTTTATGAGCTGAAAAGAGATCAAACCTGGCATCTAGCCTTTATTTCTGTGAAACCTATAATCAGCCTTTGCATTGCAGTCTGAAACCTGCCCTTCTTCTGGCTAATCTCACTCTAATTGGAGCTGCACTCTTAACAGGCCGCAAACTTGGTTCTATTTAGCACCCGCAGTAAGATTATTTGGCCGGAGCCTCGACAGAAATATCAAGGCGGGGCTAGCATCGAGAACAGAGGACCGGCTTTGTGCAGTGTTGCTTCTGGGAGAGACAAGAGGGGGTTTCTCAGTATGCTCTGGACAGCCGTCCTAATTATTTCTCCCAGAGATGAGGTCACATTCCTCATGGCCCAATCATGGAGAGAGGAGAGCTTGTTATTAACAATCTGCAGACAAACAAACACGCTGGCTGAAAGGCATCTATTCAGCATAAGCCTGTTGAGTTTTTTGCTCGAGTCGTAATGACCAAATTCAAACAAACAAATGTAGAATCACAGTAAAGTAAACAAATAAAAAATAATCTTAATATTTTAGCCATGAGAGTTTTAACTTGGAACAATAGAGCAGATTTTCTCTTTTCCCTCGAGGCACGCAGGACCATGGCATGATGACACAGCGGGCAATAACGCCATTAAGAGACTATTACTGTTATTTGATGTGCGTTAAACAACCCTTCTACAGATGGTTTAGTAATGTTCAGGGGTATTAGGCCTGTTGTCATGGTGAACACGAAGGCTCCAGCAAACCGTCGGGGAAAATGATTGTGATAATTAGCCTCTCTTATCCTAATGGATTTAGTGATGTTAAATGCTGAACACACAAATCCAAAAAAACGTGTGTGTGTGTGACAAACCAAACAGGCAAGTGCATACATTCAAATGCACACTTCAGCTTCACGTTTCCTTTGATCTCTGGCACACATGCAATAGACATGATTCTTTATGTATCCTCAAAGGACAAGTATCTTTTCTCTTGCTCCTCTTTCCAGGGAGGTTAGAGGTCAGGTTCAGCTGTAGGACCGTCCTACATTTTGTAGGATTTCATGTCTTGGTCAAAGACATGTCAGTAGGTGGTGACAAAAGTGAGCGCTAGAGCACAGGGGTCTATGGTTAAAGGATGACCTCCATGCCTCCAAAACAATCAACAGGAAGCCACTGACCCTTCGCTAAACTCTGGTCCCCTTAGCTTTTGTTGCTACTCCTGCCAGGCTTTCCAGTAGAGTTTACAGTGATAACAGTGGCAGATTTACTGCTTGAAATTCGGGTCCTTGATTTCAGACAGAGGTAGACAAAAGCAATCTTCCAATTTCTAGCTGACAACTGCAGATTTTGTCAGCTGAAATGAATGCCACTAGTGGATTTTATGAG